>NW_023461840.1:16558-22743 GCF_013731165.1 Rhagoletis pomonella
TTTTTTCTAACTCAGCTATAAGAGTTTCAAATTGTTCTGCGCTTGTAATTTTCATGTCTAAAATCTAAATAAATGCAGACACATAGACATTTATTAATTTAATTTAATTAAAAACACGAAAAAATAAAAAGAGAAGACAGGAGTTAAATGAAATATTTAACAAATGAATTCCACTGATGCTTAACGAGTCGTTCACATAGTACATATATATGTACATATGTCTACACATCATATTTTATAAGTACCTGGTACTAACGGCCTTTTTTCTTAAAAAAAAAAACACTTATACTTACAAATTTTCTTCCAGTCGTCAGTAAACACGGTGTCGACAGAAATGGCGTCGTGTGAGTACAACGTCGACAGCTACTTTGCTTAGCCAGTACCAAAGATGTGACAATAGTTGTCAAGAGGTATTGATATCAACTACGCCAATACCGATTTTAACAAGTCGTCGTCGTTTAGTGACGACAAAGCCAACCGTAATAGGCGGGATTATAAATTTTTGGAAAATGGGCGTAGGCACGCCCACTTATGGTTACATGTGTATATCTTGGTAACCGCTGCACCGAAAATCTCTCAAATCCCAAAATGCATGAATTCATAGTATCAAATTCTGCTTAACAGAAGGTACTACATGTGTCCGATTAGCTCTTTGTCGCCGGCTATAGACAACTCTGCCGGAATACCGTCGAACCGTATGGGCTTTGCTGTTCTTAAGCCTCCTCATTCGCGGTTTTAATCTCGTCGTGGTCGAGTGCAGGAACGCGACAATCGTCTCTATACCTTGGCCTGGGTTCTTCTTCATCAGACATGCCGTCGATGGCGCCCTTCAAAAGCGCTACATATCCCAAGTATATTCTGTTCCTTCTTCACCAGTATCATTTCTTCCAAACTTGGCACAGTTGTTGGCCTTGGTGCAGCATACTAAATGGCCGAAAATTTAAAAACTCGGACAATAACCACGCCCACATCCCATATAACGGTAATTTAGAGAAATACAAAATCTTCGATAAATCAGTAAATATTAAATCTAACTTATTCAAAATTGATGCTCGCAACAATTCTTTACCAAGAAATACGTTTATGGTTAAATTTTGGAAAATGGGCGTGGCACCGCCCACTTATGACCACATATATGTATATCGGTAACCGTTCTATCAATTTGTACCAAACTCGGTATTTTTGTTGTGCTTTCCACATAAAAGCAAAACGTTGAAAATTATTGAAATCGGACTAAAATTACGGCCGCTTTTCATATAACGGTAAATTTCATAAACGCTTGAAACTGCAATATTTCGAAATTTAAGGACACTAATTTACTCAAAATTGATACACCCCGGCTTACCATCTAGCGGTGGGTTTCGGAAAGGTGAAAAAACATATAATTAATACTTGCGCCGGGTATTTAATGTTCGGCTCCACCCGAACTTAGACTTTCTTACTTGTTTTAAACAAACTTTTTTGCTGAGAACTTATTTAAATTCCAAAAACCGAATGCCAACTTGAATTAAAGGAACCAACACTGAAGTGAGTCAAAATGAAAATAAAAGAGCACAAATTTCTATATAAAGCAAAACTCTCTGCGAGTCCTACGAGACATCTGCCGGTCATATGACCGGTCATCTAAATGGGAGATCTGCAGTCTTGTGGCATCATATTTGACATCAGAATTGAAGGGATTTCTGAAAAATCTGACCAGTTCTTTTGTGTAACTGTGATTTTGCATCCCTTGTCAACATATGGCCTCGGTTGAGAATCGGTCAGTCTGAAAAGGCCTTGTAGGGAAGACAGTAGGTTTGTTCGTCGAAAATCCAGCGAGAATTATCACTCAAAATATCAGAAGTAAGAAAAAATGCTCCCAAATTCTCTCTCATGTAGAGAAACTTGCAATTTCCTGTACGAACGCAAATTCTTATAATTTTTAAATTTTTATAGAATTTTTAAAATTCTTTCAGAGGAGCAAAAAACAGGATCTACGTGTATATATCTTGTCAGTCCGACTTTCTTTAACATACGTTTCAATTTCTTAAGAATACAGTTTTATTCCGAGTACCTTTCAAATCATTGGAATTAACTAAATTCATTAAGTAAACAAGTATTAACTTACATTTTTCATTTTAAAATCGCTCCAGTTTGTAAATTTTTAAATTTAACGAACTTGTTTATTCAAATTATCGTCGACAAAAAATCCAACCATGTGCCACAAGCATATGTTTTTCCTAATTGCAAATTCTTGCTGGAAAAATTTTTTCCGGCTCGAATTTATAACTTCTCTCCAAGAAATAGTCTTTTTACTCGTGATTTATTTAAATAAAACATGTGAAATTTAGTTGAAACATTTTAGCCGGTTTTATTTTCCAATTTAGCCCGTTCGTCCAAAAAGTTCTGGCAACACTGATAGCAAAACGCTTAGAGTATTTACTTTGCCTTCCGCAACTACTGCGAGTAAAAGGTATTTGACAGTAGAGTACTCTACTGGTAGTACTTGAGTATTTTCGAAGAAAACATACATTTGTGGTATCTGAATAAAACTAACGACAGGAATGTAGTGGAGCGATGAAGAGAGCGACGAGCAAAACGTACTTTCAACTAAAATATATACATATATATATGATATACCATGATACAAAAATAGAAGGTAGTTTCATTTATTGACATTCGTTGTTGTTGCCGACCACATGACTTTTAATAAGTTTATGACATTTCATTAAAACCATGCTACCAGATTCACTAGCAGAAAAATTTTTGTTTCTTGAAAAAGTAAAAAAAAAAATTTAAGTTAGTGAAGTTGGATGAAAACATTAAAAAGTCTTGCGCGTTTTCAAACTGAAGGAATTTGATACACCTGTGCAAACGTTCGAAAATAAAGTTTTTTGGATAGAGGATAGAGTACGTAATACGATTTAATGAAGTTTGATGACAAATTGCTGACACAAAATATTTTTAAACCTCTAACCGATGTACCGTTATCCGTGGAAGAGGGTGGAGATCAAGTTAAAATGATGCCATGCAACTTGTAACAGTACCAATTTTGGATTCTCGGAATTTTCTGTTAAGGTGTGGCGCTGCTCAAAAATATATATGCATAAATATAAGCAAGAAACCAGGTATTTGTGACAAGAATTATCCACATAAGATGAAAACTACTGCAGTTTCATTTTAGAAAGTTTTTGTTTTTAGAAAATGGCATAAGACAGTTTAGTTACGGTTCGGATATTTGTACCAGGGTTGTTGCGAATATTCGCATTCGCATTTGCAACTGCGGAGCTTCCGCATTAATTTTAACATTCGCATTCGCAATAATCAATGCGGAGCTTTTGCGAATACGAATGTTCTGCAAGTGCACCGAAAAAACGTATATATGGCAAACAAAATGACAAATTGTAGCCAATATTTTTGCCTGTGGTCGTGGGGGTATTTGTATAACAAAATTGTTCATATTTATCAACTTAGACAAAAATGTATTTAAACTTATTATTTCTTCAGCTATATAACTGAGCAATAAATGGGCAGTCATGCAAGTTCCAACTTCTACCTGACCTTTGACGTACGTAAAAGGGAACCTAGCCTTTTTAACAATATTTTTTGTTTTCTCTTCTTTCAATACGTGCATTGGTTTCTTTCTTTAATATTATTTTTTTGGACGAATTTTAAAAAAACTACTAGACACAAAAAAAGAAGCTGTGCACTGTAATTCTTAACAAAATTTTCGTGATTTGCTTTTGATGTTATATATATTCGTTTCAATAATTTCAAATGGGGCTCTTTGGGGAATTTATTTTTAGCAAAAAATTAAAGAACAGTAATTTTGTTTACTTGTCGGGCAATATTTATACTGTCCCTTCTTTGCTATTTAAAGTCAAAGAGTAAGCTCCTTCAATAGGGATTTCCAGCAGAAATGATCAACGTCTGGCTAAAAAGAGGAGCGATGCTCAAATAATTAAAAAACTATAGGTCTGACCTTTAATAAGATAAGAATTACGTAAGTATCTGAGATTCAAATGTTTTTAAAAAAAGGGGTACTTTTTAAAAAAATAACAGTGTTCTTATCCGATTCCGCTGACAGCCACGACTTTGAAAACAGAATTTTGTTCAAAATTTTCATTCCAGGAAAACAATAATTTATTTTCCATATCCACCTATTTAGCTCGCTATAGGCACGGATTGTTCAAACCAGTCGCAGAAGAAAGTATTAAAAATGAACTACAAAAACTAAAATCGAAAAACGCTGATGAAGTTACAGATTCCCCAAATTCTGAAACAGCCAAAGGAATGACAATGGAGAACTATTTTTAAAAAGCTTTAGAAAAAACCTGACACATCTGGTTTGGCTTTGTAAGCGCTGTTTAAACAACGATCTCGCCATTATGCTAGATTGTAATTGTTTCTTAAAAATACTTGACATCCGCATCCGCGGTTGTTAGCTTTTAGATATTCGCATACGCATTCGCATCCGCGGATGTCTAAAATTCCACATTCGCAATATCCCTAATTTGTACAATGATTTTGGGTTATCGTGTTCAAACCCGTGATCCGAATCAAAAAATTTTAACATATACGTCTAGCCAAAGGACTAAGCTTTAAGTTAAAACAAAGGTTTCGGTTTAAAATATGCAATTTTTTTCTAAATTTGGAGCTCAATTTTGCCCAAATATACTGTGGATGGCGTAACCAGAGTTGGACTGATGAGGTTATTTTCACTAGCGCGGCCGAAGTCTACAAAAATGGAAAAGAGTACCCACTGCTGATGGCCTACCAAGAGTTTAATTTTTCTTTGCGAAAATGCTAATTTTACCCCATTTTGAAATGGGCCCCGAGTGTCTGTAGAAGGGGCAGGGAGGCGAAGGGTGAATTATCTTAAAGTTTATACTGTTCTCTTTCTAGTAAGTTTTTGGTGAAACGCACCTTCCGTTTCCGCTCCCCACCAAAAAATCATTTTACAAATAACCGAACATTTCCAACGCACAACATTAAACCCTCTGATGTATTGTTTCATTGATATCAATGTGGCAAGGTAGCTCATAATTTTGTACAATTTATGAAACTTCAAAAACTTATTTTTTGTCAAAAATTTTGAAATGAAACTACCTTCTTTTTGTATCATGTGATATACACCCTGCAAGCCATGGCTGAGCAGTTTCCCCTCAAATTCGACAGCGTTACATACACTTTCGCAACTTTTTTGCTATCACACGCACACATTTACAAATTTGGTATTCGTAATGTGAAAAATTTTTCATTTGTTAGAGCGGAATTCCTACTTTTATAGGAATTCTGTGCGTTAAAGGGAGTAAGAAATATGGCAGTTTTTATGACAGTAGGCTTTGTCGAAAAATGTCACATTTGATAAAAAAAAAATTTATAATTTTATAGATATTTCAAATTTCATTTTATGTCCCCGTTGCCGTTGCCGTCGACTTTGCATCTTTATTTTTAAGGTATGTACATACATATGTAAATTACTTAACTTGTGCATTTTAATTGATTTTCTCGTTATTACAGATTTGCAACAATTAAAATTAAAACCCACCATCATCTTTAATGCCGTCACCAGCTGATATCACACGCACCTCCTCCATCACCTTTAATGCCACCACCAACATCGTACCATCACCTTCAACACCGGTACCAGAAGTATCGCCACCATCATCATTCAACACCGGCACCAGCAAAATCACCTTCAACATCGCCACTATTACTTTAAGGTCACCACCAACATCACCTTCAACGCCTGCACCGGCAATGTTATACACATCCACATCAATGGTCCTCTGCAATAACTACACAATTCAAAATTCATAAAATAAAAACTGTTACTACTGTTAAGTCGCTCTTGTCTGTAATCCTCGTCTAATCCATTTCCAACCTTTTATAAAGTAAGCAGTAAGGATTGCTAAAGTAAGGATAAGGATTCGACATGGATTAGATAGATATATGAGCCACTTAACAGTAGTAAGGGTTTTTTTTTTGAATTTTGAATTGTGTCGTTATTGCACAGGACCATCGATATATACAAAGTATATTATTTGTTTGCACATATGTACTATAAAAGTTTTGTATTAATAAACGTTTTTTAAATAAACCAATTAATTTTAAAAGTAAACATTTTGATTTTCTACTTATTTGTTTTTTCCTGTACTGAGGAGTTTATAACGACAAAAATGAGTAGTTTGATTATTAGTGCT
>NW_023461841.1:0-6558 GCF_013731165.1 Rhagoletis pomonella
CCTAGCTAACACATCAATTTCACTAAAAACGCATGTCGGTGTAAAACTATTTAAGTTTACATCTTTTTGATCACCTTCATAAACTGTACCAACTATTATAATCATACGGCCAACAGTTTCTATTTTAACAAGTTGATTATTTTTTTCATCTAAACCCTCCTTCAGCAGTCAAAATACCTCTAAGGTTTTATCTATTGCTATACCGTTAATAATATTAAAACTTTTCCATTGAGCATGGCAAGTACAATATTTATTATTAGGTTTCACGGTTTGACACCAATACATATTGTTTTATGTTTATTTAGTATTAATATATTTATTTATGAATCAGAACAGTTTACATTATATTTTATAAAAAATTCACTAAAATTATTATTTTTTCGTTAACCATAGGAATAGCCTTGCCTTCATCATTGCATGCCTAATACATATATTAATGGCAAACTGTTGATAAAGAACATATTTAAATATATATTTTAGTAATCTATTTATACTTCATAATATGATTCAATTAAAATGTGGAATAACCTTGAACTCAATGTGGTTGACAAATAATATATTTATTTTTTTTATTATCCTGCTTATCTATATATGAAGGGGTTAGAATCATAAGGGTCTAAGTGACATTTTTTGAAATTTTTTTATTAATTTATACCCATATTTGTATAGCAAACTATAGTATTTGTTTGGTGACAAAGAGTAAACATTCTTTGAATTATTTAATTAACCTGCATTCATTTAGGCATGAATCATTTCAAACGCATTTACCCAAAATTTACAATAAGTAATTAACTTTAACCTTAATAATAATAATAACAGATTGGCGCTTACACATATGTATGTTAGTGTTTGGCCGAGCTTCCCCTCCGACTTGTGGTGTGCGCCTTGATGTTGTCACACAAAGCGGAGGGACCTACAGTTTTACGCCGACTCCGAACGTCGATTCTACTTTTATGAGAAGCTGTTTTTCATGGCAGAAATACACGCAGAGGTTTGCCATTGCCTGCCGAGGGACAACCGCTGTTAAGAAAAAACGTTTTTGTCTATATTTTTTGCGATGTTTCTTTGACCGGGGCTTAAACCCAGGTGCTGCGGAGTGGAAGCGCGCACTGCTTACTACTACACCACAGCGGCCGACCTTAATTATCTCCAAAAAATTTCCGATCTACTTAGATCCATTTGATTCTAGCGCCTTCATCACAGCGCCCGGTAGTGCGCGCGAGTGACGAAAGCAGCCACAGCAGCATGCTGAAATGACTCGCTTATATATACACGTGATTTAGAAGTTTTTATCCAGACGTCCAATCGACATGTTTGAGATATCGTTGGAAAGGTCTTGCAGAGTGTGTTCAGAAAATGTATTCAAGCTTCATAAACGATTAACCGGATTCTTAAAAATTAGGCTAAACTTATTTAGTGTTATTCTATAGGCCAATAGCTTTCAAACGATACCTTATACATTAAGTTCCGGCTACTAGTTGGAAATATATAGAGGTAAATGTGTTTTGGTTCGTGTCTCAACTACGAGATGCTTTGGTATGTATGTGGTGTCTGTACGTAACATCATTTAATTTTTTTCAAACTTTCAGGAATTAAAGTACAAAAAAAAACTAAGAAGGTTTTGTTCCAGGATGTTTTGATTCGTATGCCTTTGTGGGCGTGGCTGCTGCCTGAAATTCGAAAAAAGGCAATTTTTTAAACTGCCACAGTAATCGACTATCTCCCGTGGTGTGCAGTTGTATTCCATTGTGAGCTCTCATTCGTAGTGAAGGGATACTTTGTGATTCTCTTTGTTATTGCGTAAGAAACGTGCTTTCCAAGTACATACATATTTATTTACTGGCTATCAGAAAAAACAAAAACTTATTTATAAAGTGTTATTCTCCAATCTTTAAGTAAGTTTTCCGACCCTCCCGATAAGCCGAATAGGTCTAATCGATTTCATATGCTTTCCGATTAGACCAAAATATCGCCTAAACGTCAAAGGACTGTGCTATTCCCTGCTTTGCTAAGTAAGAAGAACACCCAAAACAACCCAAAATTTCTGGTTATATCCACAACCGATAAAACCAACCTTTCTCTAAATTAAGCCCGTTTGCGGTTAAAAAAGGTTTAGACTCAATCTCTACCGAAATTAACTCAACCAAGTTACTACGCGACGGCAACCTGCTGATCCAAGTCCCATCCCAACGCATAGCAGAATGATTTTTAAAAGCAAAAACATTGTCCAATGTATGCACAATAAACTAGAAACTTAACGAAACCCTAAATTCCGTTAAAGGTACTATATACGCGCCTTACCTCAACTCGGTCGAGGAGAATGAAATAATTGAGGAGTTCAAAACACAAGGAGTTACAGGAGTGTACAAATTCACATGCTCTACTAAGGATGGAATAGAACCCACTGGCAGAATTGTGCTTACTTTCGACATGCTTCGGCTCCCTGCGGCTGTAGATGTTGCGTGGTATAAAGTAAGGTGACAGGTAATAAGATCAACGGAAATAAGGTCAATTGACTGTATTTCCCACCCTCGTGCGAAATAAAGTCAATTGACATTATTACCTTTTTAAAAACGAAATAAAATCCATTGACATTATTTCTCTTTGAAACATTATATTTGCTTAGCTTTGCGGCGATCCGCGTTAGCGCGCCCCACCGCGCGCGTCGCGCTTGCGCTCGCGCCCCGCGTACCCCGCGCGACCGGCGCACACACCACGTCACGCTACCCCGCGGCCCCCCCCTTCCCCGTCTCCGGTAACGCAGGTAGATTTATTATTTGTATACGTTGAAATACAATTTTTATATATTTTAAACCTTGAGGGCTTATATTCAATAATACCCTCTATCTGCACACTTTTCACAAAGATGAGATTCTGATATAAAAATCCACCTAAGCTTTAACTGTCGTCAGTGATATTGATAGTTGATAGATAGATGGTTTCTAAAACCACAAATTAGTTTTTGTGCAAATAGAGTGCAAGATAGAGGGTATTAATGAATTCAAGCCCTCGATATTTCACATTTTTATATTTGTAAGTTATTGGATACCAACTTGGCTCAAACAGTGCCATTTTTCCCTATTTTACTTCAAATGGCACTTAATTTTTCGATTTGGCACAAAGTGCCAAAATGGCACTTTTGTAAAAAAAAAATAACATTTCAATATATTTTTGTGAAATCCTTTGCGTGCCTTTCTTTTTCTCAACTAAAATTTTCGAATTTATAAAGGCTATTCAACTGGTTTATCTTATTTTATCATTGCACTTTTGTTTGGAAAATGTAGCTTTATTTTATTGCTAAATGTGAATAATTAAAAGGAATGACACATTTTTTGACACTTTTATTTTTCTATTTGGCACATTTTTATCCTCAATATGGCACGTCATAACTAAGGATAGTTGGCAGCCCTGATTGAAAGATTCCTGCTGTGTTTTCGGGCAACAACTTGCCTGCAGTAAAAAAGCATATAATTTTTGTTTCAAAAGTGTGTGAAAACCAATCAATTAACTTGTACGATCTCGGTTCCGATATTAAATAATCAATAATTGTTTATACCCGCATTTTGGCACATTCGCTCGTTGAATGTGCCATCTAATAAATACTGTCGTCATTCTCCTTAGCTGCTTTTAAATGATGTCGTCACAAATTTCTGGCGGAGACATGAGTAGAGTGTAAGAAAATTCTTTTTCCATAATTGTTTCCTTATAGAAAGGTTGGTTTCTTTTCCACCTTAGACATTCCGAATTCGTTCAAAATATGCTAATTTAAAACACAGAATTCTTTCATCAATTTAAAACACAGAATTCTTTCAGTGTTCCTCTGGAATTCGTGGACATGGACTGTTTCTTCAATTTAATAGTGTTCGCTTTATTTTTGTGGAAACGAAACATGTTTCGCAAGTTATGGATCATTTCTACACTCTTTCTTCAAATATTTCTCGTATTCCAGCTGTGCGCAGGCGTTTAGTTTTTCGCATCGTGTTTTTACATATTCGTAATCTAATTTTTTTTAATAAAATCAATTGCTGGCAGTTCATGATTGTGTGTGGATTAATATCACAACACTGAGGATTTGGCAATAACCTTTTTCATCTGTTAAAAAACAACACTTACGGGGCAATGTTTATTGTAAGAACAACATTTTTTTCTATGAATCGACAAACTTTAAGCATTGTTGACCTATTTCCATTTGAATGAGGAAATAGCGTCAATGACTTTATTTTCAAATTTTTGTTGACTTTATTTCGCACCAGGGTGGGAAATAAAGTCAATTGACCTTATTTCCATTGGCCTTATTACCTGTCACCATTTTATTTTGCCTTTTCCAGCCTATTTCGTTATTTTATTTTGCCTTTTTTATAGGTTTTTAGGTCCCAAAAATCCGTTCCCTGGTCATAACGTTATCGCCTGAAAACTAAAAATCGGTCTGCTGAAAATATACATTTCGGGCATTTTCTCAAAAACTGGTTAGTCGATTTTATTCTAAGTTTCCACAAATCTAGCCCAAAACCTTAGCTTTCATCTGCTATAATAAGCTATAATACCTGGGAATACTCTTGTTGTGGAGATATTGCGATTCAAGTTGAAAAAATCTAGCTCCAAGAAGGGTCAAATGGTTAAAAATTAATATATTCGTCTAATTTCGTTACTTTAAGATTTAAAAATAAGATACCCAGTTCCCTGAAAAAAATTTTACATTCCCCGATTGCCACTTAAACCGAAATGCCCTGCAAATCGGGGAATTTCCCGCGAGTTGACAAATTGAAGGATGCAGCTGTGCTAATCACTTCGTACATGCCTTGGAAACCACAATTTGCGTGTATTTTTATTATTTATTTTATTTTTTCAGACACATGCCGAAATTGTAACATTTTTCTCCATTTTAATTGCAGGTAGGTACACAGTCATGGGCGTAGCCAGGTAGGGGCAGGGGGTGTTCGAGCCCTTCCCCCCTAACTTTCAAATTTTCCTTATATATATATAAAATAGTACCCTGAAATGCCAGCTTAATAGGGTCGAGCCCCCCCCTAAATTTCATTCTGGCTACGCCGATGTACACAGTATTTAACTATGCTACATGGGTTTATCACCAGCACTTAACCTACCTGGGAAGACGCATACAATATGCGTTTTTGTCTGTTTTTCTGAAATTTTTCTGATTGAATTTTTCGTTCAATATGCTTTCCTTCTGCAATTAACAGATGGATGCTTTTTATAGTTCGAAAAAATTAAATTAAGGAAGCACCTGACGGCATCGACCATGGTACCTTCTGAAAGCTAACAAATACTAGAACGCTATTCTGCACGCTCAGCCACTGCCGCTTGAAAAACTAAAATACAGTTACTGCTTTCAAATACTGTAGTCGTTTTCTGTTCGTTTCTGGATACGAAAACCGCATTGTTTTTTGAACAATTTTGAATACGTGTATTAACGAAAATTGTAGGTGTTTCCTAATCGTTTCCGGATACGGAAAATTGTCTATCTTGAGACAATCAGACGAATACAGTTATTTATTGTATTGTATTATGATTCTTTTTCGCTTTATTCCGTATTCGAAAAATTATATGTTTCAATGGACACATCGATTTGAATACATAATTTAGATTTAGATAATATCTTTAGCAATTTAGGTATTTGAGAAAAATAAGACATTTAGATTATTGTTTGTATTGTCGTCGATTTTAAATTTGCTACCCCAAAATAATTGATATCAAATAAAACACCTCTTTGAGGTAAGATTTTCGAGTGACGAAAGCTGAACTAGAAACACAAAATTTATGATATCAATTTCGTGCCGAAAATTATACGCATTTTTTAACTGCTTTTCAAACGTACGGAAAATCTTTTTTTTTATTTATTCGGAACGTTGCGAAATTCCGTATACTGCTAGAAACACAAAATAAAACACAGAACTTTTGCAACGATTCGTATGAATAAAAAAAGATTTTCCCTACGTTTCAAAGGCAGTAAAAAAATGTGTATAATTTTGGTCACGAAATTGATATCAGAAATTTTGTGTTTCTAGTTCAGCTTTCGTCATTCGAAAATCTTACCTCAGAGTTGTTTTATTTGATATATTTTACACTAATAATATATTTCCTTATTTGTTTTTTAATTAAAACTGTTTTAATTCGTTCAATGCTGATACTGAGGTTTTCATATGTCCCATGTGTAGCGTTGCCAGAAGAGGACTTTTCCCGTTTTAGCGGGAATAATGGTCGTGAAAAGGGGGAAAATCACATACGCCGTGCCCATAAATATTATATTAGGCTAAAATAGGTGGAAAGCTGTATGGAATTTAAAGTTAATTTACGCGAAGAATCTCGTCCGTCAGCATCCACCTCCAATCAAACTCGAGCATTTTGCACAATATCTACTAAACTCCTGCGCAATTCCATTTAAATGGCCTAACAAGACATCCGATCGCCGCGCAAATACTTTCCCTCCCTTTACTCTCATCGTTCGGGTCAAGTGTGAGTAAGCATAAACCAGTTTCTGCAAGCGTACGTAAACTACCGATCAATAGCAAGCAGTGTTGCCATTTTAGCCGTTTTCCG
>NW_023461841.1:16558-22740 GCF_013731165.1 Rhagoletis pomonella
TTTTTTCTAACTCAGCTATAAGAGTTTCAAATTGTTCTGCGCTTGTAATTTTCATGTCTAAAATCTAAATAAATGCAGACACATAGACATTTATTAATTTAATTTAATTAAAAACACGAAAAATAAAAAGAGAAGACAGGAGTTAAATGAAATATTTAACAAATGAATTCCACTGATGCTTAACGAGTCGTTCACATAGTACATACATATGTACATATGTCTACACATCATATTTTATAAGTACCTGGTACTAACGGCCTTTTTTCTTAAAAAAAAAAACACTTATACTTACAAATTTTCTTCCAGTCGTCAGTAAACACGGTGTCGACAGAAATGGCGTCGTGTGAGTACAACGTCGACAGCTACTTTGCTTAGCCAGTACCAAAGATGTGACAATAGTTGTCAAGAGGTATTGATATCAACTACGCCAATACCGATTTTAACAAGTCGTCGTCGTTTAGTGACGACAAAGCCAACCGTAATAGGGGGGATTATAAATTTTTGGAAAATGGGCGTAGGCACGCCCACTTATGGTTACATGTGTATATCTTGGTAACCGCTGCACCGAAAATCTCTCAAATCCCAAAATGCATGAATTCATAGTATCAAATTCTGCTTAACAGAAGGTACTACATGTGTCCGATTAGCTCTTTGTCGCCGGCTATAGACAACTCTGCCGGAATACCGTCGAACCGTATGGGCTTTGCTGTTCTTAAGCCTCCTCATTCGCGGTTTTAATCTCGTCGTGGTCGAGTGCAGGAACGCGACAATCGTCTCTATACCTTGGCCTGGGTTCTTCTTCATCAGACATGCCGTCGATGGCGCCCTTCAAAAGCGCTACATATCCCAAGTATATTCTGTTCCTTCTTCACCAGTATCATTTCTTCCAAACTTGGCACAGTTGTTGGCCTTGGTGCAGCATACTAAATGGCCGAAAATTTAAAAACTCGGACAATAACCACGCCCACATCCCATATAACGGTAATTTAGAGAAATACAAAATCTTCGATAAATCAGTAAATATTAAATCTAACTTATTCAAAATTGATGCTCGCAACAATTCTTTACCAAGAAATACGTTTATGGTTAAATTTTGGAAAATGGGCGTGGCACCGCCCACTTATGACCACATATATGTATATCGGTAACCGTTCTATCAATTTGTACCAAACTCGGTATTTTTGTTGTGCTTTCCACATAAAAGCAAAACGTTGAAAATTATTGAAATCGGACTAAAATTACGGCCGCTTTTCATATAACGGTAAATTTCATAAACGCTTGAAACTGCAATATTTCGAAATTTAAGGACACTAATTTACTCAAAATTGATACACCCCGGCTTACCATCTAGCGGTGGGTTTCGGAAAGGTGAAAAAACATATAATTAATACTTGCGCCGGGTATTTAATGTTCGGCTCCACCCGAACTTAGACTTTCTTACTTGTTTTAAACAAACTTTTTTGCTGAGAACTTATTTAAATTCCAAAAACCGAATGCCAACTTGAATTAAAGGAACCAACACTGAAGTGAGTCAAAATGAAAATAAAAGAGCACAAATTTCTATATAAAGCAAAACTCTCTGCGAGTCCTACGAGACATCTGCCGGTCATATGACCGGTCATCTAAATGGGAGATCTGCAGTCTTGTGGCATCATATTTGACATCAGAATTGAAGGGATTTCTGAAAAATCTGACCAGTTCTTTTGTGTAACTGTGATTTTGCATCCCTTGTCAACATATGGCCTCGGTTGAGAATCGGTCAGTCTGAAAAGGCCTTGTAGGGAAGACAGTAGGTTTGTTCGTCGAAAATCCAGCGAGAATTATCACTCAAAATATCAGAAGTAAGAAAAAATGCTCCCAAATTCTCTCTCATGTAGAGAAACTTGCAATTTCCTGTACGAACGCAAATTCTTATAATTTTTAAATTTTTATAGAATTTTTAAAATTCTTTCAGAGGAGCAAAAAACAGGATCTACGTGTATATATCTTGTCAGTCCGACTTTCTTTAACATACGTTTCAATTTCTTAAGAATACAGTTTTATTCCGAGTACCTTTCAAATCATTGGAATTAACTAAATTCATTAAGTAAACAAGTATTAACTTACATTTTTCATTTTAAAATCGCTCCAGTTTGTAAATTTTTAAATTTAACGAACTTGTTTATTCAAATTATCGTCGACAAAAAATCCAACCATGTGCCACAAGCATATGTTTTTCCTAATTGCAAATTCTTGCTGGAAAAATTTTTTCCGGCTCGAATTTATAACTTCTCTCCAAGAAATAGTCTTTTTACTCGTGATTTATTTAAATAAAACATGTGAAATTTAGTTGAAACATTTTAGCCGGTTTTATTTTCCAATTTAGCCCGTTCGTCCAAAAAGTTCTGGCAACACTGATAGCAAAACGCTTAGAGTATTTACTTTGCCTTCCGCAACTACTGCGAGTAAAAGGTATTTGACAGTAGAGTACTCTACTGGTAGTACTTGAGTATTTTCGAAGAAAACATACATTTGTGGTATCTGAATAAAACTAACGACAGGAATGTAGTGGAGCGATGAAGAGAGCGACGAGCAAAACGTACTTTCAACTAAAATATATACATATATATATGATATACCATGATACAAAAATAGAAGGTAGTTTCATTTATTGACATTCGTTGTTGTTGCCGACCACATGACTTTTAATAAGTTTATGACATTTCATTAAAACCATGCTACCAGATTCACTAGCAGAAAAATTTTTGTTTCTTGAAAAAGTAAAAAAAAAAATTTAAGTTAGTGAAGTTGGATGAAAACATTAAAAAGTCTTGCGCGTTTTCAAACTGAAGGAATTTGATACACCTGTGCAAACGTTCGAAAATAAAGTTTTTTGGATAGAGGATAGAGTACGTAATACGATTTAATGAAGTTTGATGACAAATTGCTGACACAAAATATTTTTAAACCTCTAACCGATGTACCGTTATCCGTGGAAGAGGGTGGAGATCAAGTTAAAATGATGCCATGCAACTTGTAACAGTACCAATTTTGGATTCTCGGAATTTTCTGTTAAGGTGTGGCGCTGCTCAAAAATATATATGCATAAATATAAGCAAGAAACCAGGTATTTGTGACAAGAATTATCCACATAAGATGAAAACTACTGCAGTTTCATTTTAGAAAGTTTTTGTTTTTAGAAAATGGCATAAGACAGTTTAGTTACGGTTCGGATATTTGTACCAGGGTTGTTGCGAATATTCGCATTCGCATTTGCAACTGCGGAGCTTCCGCATTAATTTTAACATTCGCATTCGCAATAATCAATGCGGAGCTTTTGCGAATACGAATGTTGTGCAAGTGCACCGAAAAAACGTATATATGGCAAACAAAATGACAAATTGTAGCCAATATTTTTGCCTGTGGTCGTGGGAGTATTTGTATAACAAAATTGTTCATATTTATCAACTTAGACAAAAATGTATTTAAACTTATTATTTCTTCAGCTATATAACTGAGCAATAAATGGGCAGTCATGCAAGTTCCAACTTCTACCTGACCTTTGACGTACGTAAAAGGGAACCTAGCCTTTTTAACAATATTTTTTGTTTTCTCTTCTTTCAATACGTGCATTGGTTTCTTTCTTTAATATTATTTTTTTGGACGAATTTTAAAAAAACTACTAGACACAAAAAAAGAAGCTGTGCACTGTAATTCTTAACAAAATTTTCGTGATTTGCTTTTGATGTTATATATATTCGTTTCAATAATTTCAAATGGGGCTCTTTGGGGAATTTATTTTTAGCAAAAAATTAAAGAACAGTAATTTTGTTTACTTGTCGGGCAATATTTATACTGTCCCTTCTTTGCTATTTAAAGTCAAAGAGTAAGCTCCTTCAATAGGGATTTCCAGCAGAAATGATCAACGTCTGGCTAAAAAGAGGAGCGATGCTCAAATAATTAAAAAACTATAGGTCTGACCTTTAATAAGATAAGAATTACGTAAGTATCTGAGATTCAAATGTTTTTAAAAAAAGGGGTACTTTTTAAAAAAATAACAGTGTTCTTATCCGATTCCGCTGACAGCCACGACTTTGAAAACAGAATTTTGTTCAAAATTTTCATTCCAGGAAAACAATAATTTATTTTCCATATCCACCTATTTAGCTCGCTATAGGCACGGATTGTTCAAACCAGTCGCAGAAGAAAGTATTAAAAATGAACTACAAAAACTAAAATCGAAAAACGCTGATGAAGTTACAGATTCCCCAAATTCTGAAACAGCCAAAGGAATGACAATGGAGAACTATTTTTAAAAAGCTTTAGAAAAACCTGACACATCTGGTTTGGCTTTGTAAGCGCTGTTTAAACAACGATCTCGCCATTATGCTAGATTGTAATTGTTTCTTAAAAATACTTGACATCCGCATCCGCGGTTGTTAGCTTTTAGATATTCGCATACGCATTCGCATCCGCGGATGTCTAAAATTCCACATTCGCAATATCCCTAATTTGTACAATGATTTTGGGTTATCGTGTTCAAACCCGTGATCCGAATCAAAAAATTTTAACATATACGTCTAGCCAAAGGACTAAGCTTTAAGTTAAAACAAAGGTTTCGGTTTAAAATATGCAATTTTTTTCTAAATTTGGAGCTCAATTTTGCCCAAATATACTGTGGATGGCGTAACCAGAGTTGGACTGATGAGGTTATTTTCACTAGCGCGGCCGAAGTCTACAAAAATGGAAAAGAGTACCCACTGCTGATGGCCTACCAAGAGTTTAATTTTTCTTTGCGAAAATGCTAATTTTACCCCATTTTGAAATGGGCCCCGAGTGTCTGTAGAAGGGGCAGGGAGGCGAAGGGTGAATTATCTTAAAGTTTATACTGTTCTCTTTCTAGTAAGTTTTTGGTGAAACGCACCTTCCGTTTCCGCTCCCCACCAAAAAATCATTTTACAAATAACCGAACATTTCCAACGCACAACATTAAACCCTCTGATGTATTGTTTCATTGATATCAATGTGGCAAGGTAGCTCATAATTTTGTACAATTTATGAAACTTCAAAAACTTATTTTTTGTCAAAAATTTTGAAATGAAACTACCTTCTTTTTGTATCATGTGATATACACCCTGCAAGCCATGGCTGAGCAGTTTCCCCTCAAATTCGACAGCGTTACATACACTTTCGCAACTTTTTTGCTATCACACGCACACATTTACAAATTTGGTATTCGTAATGTGAAAAATTTTTCATTTGTTAGAGCGGAATTCCTACTTTTATAGGAATTCTGTGCGTTAAAGGGAGTAAGAAATATGGCAGTTTTTATGACAGTAGGCTTTGTCGAAAAATGTCACATTTGATAAAAAAAAATTTATAATTTTATAGATATTTCAAATTTCATTTTATGTCCCCGTTGCCGTTGCCGTCGACTTTGCATCTTTATTTTTAAGGTATGTACATACATATGTAAATTACTTAACTTGTGCATTTTAATTGATTTTCTCGTTATTACAGATTTGCAACAATTAAAATTAAAACCCACCATCATCTTTAATGCCGTCACCAGCTGATATCACACGCACCTCCTCCATCACCTTTAATGCCACCACCAACATCGTACCATCACCTTCAACACCGGTACCAGAAGTATCGCCACCATCATCATTCAACACCGGCACCAGCAAAATCACCTTCAACATCGCCACTATTACTTTAAGGTCACCACCAACATCACCTTCAACGCCTGCACCGGCAATGTTATACACATCCACATCAATGGTCCTCTGCAATAACTACACAATTCAAAATTCATAAAATAAAAACTGTTACTACTGTTAAGTCGCTCTTGTCTGTAATCCTCGTCTAATCCATTTCCAACCTTTTATAAAGTAAGCAGTAAGGATTGCTAAAGTAAGGATAAGGATTCGACATGGATTAGATAGATATATGAGCCACTTAACAGTAGTAAGGGTTTTTTTTTTGAATTTTGAATTGTGTCGTTATTGCACAGGACCATCGATATATACAAAGTATATTATTTGTTTGCACATATGTACTATAAAAGTTTTGTATTAATAAACGTTTTTTAAATAAACCAATTAATTTTAAAAGTAAACATTTTGATTTTCTACTTATTTGTTTTTTCCTGTACTGAGGAGTTTATAACGACAAAAATGAGTAGTTTGATTATTAGTGCT
>NW_023461842.1:0-22738 GCF_013731165.1 Rhagoletis pomonella
AAAATTTATACATAGTCGAATATTTCGTTGTTTACTTCCATTTTTTTTTAACAAATATAAGTTTATTTGCTTTCACCGCTTTCTGTTTTTGTTTGCACATGTAAATCAGCTGATCGTTTGACACTTTCATGAACTTACAGGAAAAAAAACTCCGGACTAAATCCTGTTACTTCTAACTAGGAACAGTTGCTCAGTTACTCTCTCAAAAGTGTAACCACTTACAGGTTTTATGTCAATAGGAAGGACTTCCTGTAATTTCTGACTAAATCCTGTAAACCGGGCTGCTATTGGAACAGACTAATTGTTCATGTATAAAAAGATCCCAACGAACTTTTCTGTAAGCTTTGCGTGTGGTCCTGTGTAGTTATAATGGAGCGCAACACTTTTTCTGTTTATCAATTCTAGTCAGTTTTTAATTAAAATAATTTTTCGCTACACAAAATGGAATCATTTTTGGGAAGGGGGTGAAGCTTAATCAAAAAGAGTTACTTTCTATTCGCAACGAGCACATTATGGCCCAGTGCCTACATACATATACATATATGTATATATTTTGAAAAAAATCTGTTTGTAAGTTCAAAATTTCATTTCTTATAATTTCAGGAAGAAAACTTTCCACGAAGAGTTTATATTCAAACAAGTAAAAAAGTCTAAGTTCGGGCGGAGCCGAACATTAAATACCCGGCGCAAGTATTAAATATATGTTTTTCACCTTTCCGAAAGCTACCGCTACATGGTAAACCGAGGTGTATCCATTTTGAGTAAATTAGTGTCCTTAAATTTCGAAATATTGAAGTTTCAAGCATATCTGAAATTTACTGTTATATGAGAAGCGGCCGTAATTTTAGTTCGATTTCAATAAGTTTCAACGTTTTGCTTCTATGTGGCAAGTACAATAACCACACCGAGTTTGGTACAAATTGGTAGAACGGTTACCGAGATACATATATGTGATCATAAGTGGGCGGTGCCACGCCCATTTTTCAAAATTGTATCCTAAACGTATTTCTTGGTAACGAATTGTTGCAAGCATCAATTTTGAATAAATTAGCTTCAATAATTACTGATTTATCGAAGATTTCGTATTTCTCTAAATTACCGTTATATGCGATTATTGTCCTATTTTAAAAATTTTCGGCCATTTCGTATGTTATACCAAGGTTAACAACTGTGCCAAGTTTGGAAGAAATTGGTGCAGCGGTTACCAAGATATACACATGTAAACATAACTGGGCGTGGCTACGCGCATTTTCCAAAAATTTATAATATTCTTACTTTTCGTCTAAAACTTATTGTAAATATCAATTTTGAGTGAATAATCTTCAGTAGTTACTAAAATATCGCAGTATTCGTATTTCTGAAAATTACCGTTATATGGGAAGTGGGCGTGGTTATTGTCCAATTTTTAAAAATTTCGGCCATTTAGTATGCTGTATCAAGGCCAAGAACTGTGCAAAGTTTGGAATAAATTGATGGAGCGGTTACCAAGATATACACATGTAACCATAAGTGGGCGTGGCTACGCCTATTTTCAAAAAAATGTTAATATTCTTATTTATCGTCTAAAATTTATTGTAAATATCAATTTTGAGTGAATTATCTTCAGTAGTTACTAAAATATCGCAGTTTTTGTATTTCTGAAAATTACCGTTATATGGGAGGTAGGCGTGGTTATTGTCCGATTTTGCCCATTTTCAATACCATCCGTCCTACGCCCGAAAGAAGTGCACATACCAAGTTTCGTTAAGATATCTCAATTTTTATTCGAGTTATCGTGTGCACAGACGGACGGACGGACGGACGGACGGACAGACAGTCACCGCTTAATCGATTTCTCTTTTCATCCTGATCATTTATGTATACATTTGTCTATATCTATCTCGATTCGTTTTGCCTGTTACAAACAACCGTTATGTGAACAAAGTTATAATACCCTTGTGCACAAGTGCGCTCGGGTATAATGATTCACTTCAGGAAGACTCCAAATCGGCTAAGAGAAACCGTTCGGGATGATTTAGAATTGGGCTTAGACTTGGTTTTGGCACCGTTTATTAAGCTATCTTTTTCTTGGAACAGAGTTTTTCAAGCAAATTTGATATAATTTTCATCGCCATTGATCGAACCCTTCATAAACGGCACTATCTGACACATAAAAAAAAAGAAAGCATTTTGTGTCGGCATTTTGGTAGAAAGTATATTTTTGATGCGGCGACCCTTCTCCTTATTCCAACAGTCACAGGCATTCACCAAATTGAGCAAGTGGTCCGGCACCACGGTGCAGCGATCAAAGGTGGCGCCGTCAGGGGTACCGCTACTTTGGTTTTGCCGATTTTGACAGTTGTGGTAACTTGTAAATAAACGTTTGTTTACAAATCAGCGGCAAAGAGAAATTTGAATTATAAGTGAAAAATCAGTTTAAATTGTGTTAATTTGCAATGATTTCGCTTCTGCTCCAGCAGACTTAACTGCAAAGCAATGGAGTGCACTAAAACATTCACAATTCTCTAATAGATTTGGTGAAAAATGAAATATTTTTGCATTTAGCAGAATTGAAACACGCAGAAGTGAAACACGCTGTAAAGTGAACTGTTTGTTGGCAGTTTCAACTCGTTCTTCTTTTTAGCTCAAGCCACGACTGTTGTCAACAGTTGGTGAATACCCATATTGCATTTTAATTTAGTGAAGTTTTTAATTTATATTAAGTACACACTCACATTAAGTTAAAATAAAAATATACCTATGATGTAATAATTATAATTTTGCTTAGCACTATACATAAAAGATAATGTGTACGTATGTATATATATATAAATATGTATGTATGTATGTTAGCAAACTAATGCAATTTTAATAACATTTAGTAAGATTAACACACGATATAGAGAACAAAGGTGGATACTTTGGTTTCGGCAATTCTCAGATAAAAGTAAACAACACTTTAGATGCACTAAAAACACAATTTTTTAGCATCTTCTTCTTTATTTAATCTTTTACAATTAAACAAAATCTTATCGAAAGGTTCAACGTTAAGAAAATGTATTGTTTTAATTGACTGGAACATTTTTGCCACCAGAACAACAACCGTTTTAACAAAGCAATGCTAGTTTGGCTGTGCGTTAAATATAACGGTTAGTTGAATTTGATTCGCACACACAAATATCTGGGTTCTCTCTTGTCAAGTAATACAACAATATTAATACAAAATAAGTGTGAATGATTTTTTAATAAGAAATTTTGTTTTGATTCGATTTAGTTTACTAACACACATACTGTAATTTTATAAAAATTACTTAGAATACTTAAAAATGTTTACATTGGCTTCGCAACACAGAATTAAATTACACTTTTCACGTGGAAATGTAAAATATTTACCATTATTTTACAACAATAAGAACACACAAAATTTAATTTAAAAACAAATTTGATTATCAATTAGTGAGCTACTTTCGGTGTACCATCCCTTCGTTGCCTTGCTGACGCCTCGCGCTTTAACCATGCGATGATATCCTGGTAGTTGCGGGACATCCAATCGACATTGATACGCACCTGTTCGAGAATTTGTTGAATGGACCGGCCATTATCTTTAACATCAGTTTTAATAAAAGACTCCAATTCAGTGAGGAAAAATTTCGAATTCATGCGTTTTGTGGCAAATTTCAGAATCATATTCAGATTGGACATGGTGGAACCCAAGCTATGTTAAGTAAAGAGATACAATTATAAAATTTAAAATAAAAAAAATTAACAATTACTATGTCTTGATCTCCTCCCAGTTATTACGCATGAAATCAAAGGCGATCTGCTGGCCCACCACATTGCCTGACACTGCCGCAAATACCCTATGTACGTCTTGTTTGCGAATGTCTTCACCACTGATTGAGCGGCGCAAGTAGCGCGCCAATATCCACGGTTCCAGGGAGCAGCCGAGTGCGCTGAGTAGTAGTTCTTTTTCGGTTGAGACTGTAGTACTGCGATAGCGTTGGAAAGCGAACTCCCATTCGTACTCGCTGCCATATTGAATTGCTGTGCAATAAACAATGCCACGCAAATTCGGTGGAATTCTGAAGTCAAAGCGAAACGTAAGTAAATATGCAAGTGAGTAGTATAAAATGAAAAAGAAAAAATAATAATTTTATTTCTTGATTACGGATTATTGTTGTCCGGATTGGCCACCTCCATCCAATTGTGAAAGTGACGTGCGCTCTCCAATACGCAATGACGATGGCCGAGATGGCAAGCCATGTACAATATTTCGACACGTTTAATCAATTTCAACATATCCTCCCCTCCGTCGGCATCCTCTGTGAAATTATTCGGCGAAATGTCTTTGTAAACGTTCTCCATCAGATCCAGAAGGTAGTTCTAAAGGGTTAAGTACACGATATATATATACATACATATTGGTTGATTCAAGAGTGATACAGATCTTTGACAGCAATTATTGGTAACATGTTAATGTTTGTTTGTCTTAATTATACCTTTTTCACACAATTGGTACTACGGGCCTTGGCAAACTTAGTCATGGAGCGGTACTCAGTTGAACAACGCGTAAAAGTGATACACACGTTTTATAAAAATGGTCGTTTTCGATGAACATAACCGGCACTCAGCAAAACTGCCACATTTGGGTTAATGAAAATCCACACGCCATTCAAGAAAAAACAATGCACCCACAACGAGTCACTGTTTCGGGTAGATTTCGGTTGGCGAAGTCAACGGACCGTACGACTTGCCGGTAACGTTGTTACGGCGAACGTTATCGTGACATGATAACAAACTAAATGGTCTGCATTAGAAGAAATGGAAAGTATGAAGCAATGGCTTTATTGCGAACGAATTTCCCAGGGCGAACACAATAAGGTAAAATGGTCGCTGAAATCTTGCGATGTGACACCAATGAACTTCTTTCTCTGGAGCTCTAGTCTATGCCAATAAGCCCGAGATGGTGCGAAAGGTGAAGAACGAAATCACACGAGCTATAAATGACATACCTCCTGAACTATGTCAAAAATTCATCGAAAAATTTGATATGCGCTTCATTTTTTACCAGATAAGTCTTGGTAGGCATTTGATGGATATTGTGTTTTATACTTAAGGCTCCGCCAGATAAAAATTCGTTTCTGCATCACAGGGATCTTTTGACTGACATCCAAGTCAACTCTGTGATTTTGAATAGAAGACGCCACATTGACAACGCATGCGCTGCTGCAACTGATAAAATTTGCTCTCAACTTTTGACGCAGGCACATGCGGCAAAACAACCACAAAAATGTATGGAACGAATTCAAACCAGCAGCAGGATTCCAACTTTCGCTATCGCTAATTTTGATCGCCAAAAATCTCCAAACGATTAGCAGACACACCTAACAACCCGCAACATCTAGTTAAATGCCCCTCATATGACAGGATTTGGTTGATTTCACACAGCAGAATGGTGACCACAAAAACTCTTCGGGTAAAATCTTGCAACTTCTGACGAAGGGAGGATCGATTTTATTCCCCCATTTTTCCTCTACTTTACCAGAGAACCGAGTACGGGAACGCTTTCTGGTAAATTCCTGTAAATTCTTGCGAGTTAGGGAACGCACCTATTTTGGTGAACGTTTTGGGACTTTCTCTTACTGAATACCAAAATCGCCTCAAGCCACAAAAAAAATTAACTTATTTATTTTCAAATTTAGTGGCTTAATATGAGATTGACTTACTGAATGCCAGCATTAATCTACGTTAGGAGACGATATGGGGGTAAGGGGGTACTTTTTATGCTCTCCTCTGAGAAAACCTTCAAATCCACAAATCGAGTTTTAATCCCTAGTAACTAGCCTCAAAGTACATATTCGAAAGAAATTAACCACAAGTGCAGTGTTCATGACTTTGGAAAGAGATTCACTAACTAATTTTACGTCCGATCGCATGGAGAAAACCTAACGCTAATCCTCAACAATACCAAAACTCTCTTTGTTTAGAAAGTGACGAGAGGCCTGGTTTCCTTTGTTCAAGTATGTATTTCGGGACTGACACGCATCTTCCTCTTTATCTTTAATTGCATGCAATCTCATCAAGTGACTCACCTTCAGCAGATCGTAGTCGCCCTGATTAACCAACATCGAATCGATAAAATTAAATGCGTTTAAAGCAGACTTCCATGGCACCAGATCCAATTCATGATTGAGATACCGCGTCATATTCAATGCTGTTTCATAGCTCAAATATGCACCACGTGCCAAATTCATTGCGTCGTCTAATAATTGTGCACGATTCGCTGGACCTATGTTTCTATATTTCTGTGGCTGCATTAGATGAGCTGTAATGGCTTTCCAGTTATAAGCATCGTAATTGACGCGATAATATCCAGTTTGTTGGATATTAAAGATAAACCAATCCGCAGTGGAGAGATTACGATCTTCAATTTCGTAAACTTCGCTGCGTGGCACCCAAGTGATGGGCCGTGTATTTTCGAAATTCAACTCTTTCGAAGTTGTATATGTAATTGGTATCCACCAGAGGGGATTTCTATCCTCAGCAGAGTACTGCGAGTCGGACTGATTTGAAAATATAAAACGCTGCTGCTCCATGCGGATGGCATGTGTATTCGGATAACGTGTAACGGTGAGTACAGGGTAACCGATTTGTAAAGTCCATGTATCCATAATCTTTTTAACAGTGGTGTTTCGATCTAGCAGGCCAGCTGCAATGGCTTCTATAGTTAAAAAGCGCCACAAATCATCCTGTTCAGCGGAGTTGTAAGCCCTACATAATGTATAGATTTAAGTTTAATTATGTATGTAATGCAGTGTAAATTCGGTATCATAGACTTACATTTCCTTCAAATACTTGCTTAGTCCACGTTGAAATACTTTCGTAGTTAAGAAATGGTTCATCATGCGTATGATGGTCGAACCTTTGGCATAAGAAATACGATCGAAAATCTCTGAAATTTCATCTGGGTTGAATACTTCTACTGAGATTCTATGCGATGATGAAAGCGCGTCCAACTGGAATACATTCTGCAATTCATTCACTACAAATTGATCCTGTGGCTTCCACTCCGGATGAATCGCATCCACAGTGAAGTATTCCATATAGCTGGCGAATCCCTCATTGAGCCAAATATCAGCCCACCAACTGGGTGTTACCAAATTGCCAAACCACTGATGGGCCAGTTCGTGGCCAACAACACTGGCAATGCGTTGCTTATTCGTTGTAGCCGAAACGCCCTCTTCATAGAGCATTGCGGTCTCCCTGCACAGAAGAAAGGGGGTGGCACAAATAATGGTAACGAAATTTAGGCACATTTACTCGAGTTATTTCAGTTTTTTTTTTTCATGTACCTGTAGGTTATCAGGCCCCAATTCTCCATGGCTCCCGCTTGAAAGTCCGGTATCGCTATCATATCAATTTTCGGCAGCGGGAAGGGCAGATCGAAAAATTCTTCAAGAAATTTAAGTATTTTCGGTCCAACGCTAAGTGCATAGTTGGCTGATTGTATGGCATCCTTGCGTGCCCATACCGAGAAATTACCATCGGAGATGTGTTTGAAGTCCGAAATTGCATAGGCCACCAAGTAAGTGGACATAGGTAAGGTTTCGGCAAATTGATCCCATACATAATCGGTGAGATATTCACTGGAAAATAATAACATTAAATAGCGAGAGAAAGCTAATGTTGGCCCACAGCAAATAGTGGGTGGATAAATATTTTTAAAAACAAAATCAATGCATTTTAAGCTATAAAACGGCCCGTAGTTATAGGCAAAATAAAATCGACTCTAAAGGCTATGCCAGTGTCAAATATTAAAAAAATGCAATAAACTTTCGTAAAAATTGCAAGATTTCCTCGAAATAAATTGTTTGTATTCGTTATATGGAAGCAAATGGGACGACAAAAATTCTACAAAATTACCGCTAGTTTTGAAAAGAATTCTTTCTAGGAAATCCAATTAAAGAAGCTCGATATTTACGAAAGTATGCTGAGCTCTTTTCAAATATTGCACAAAGTTTTAAACTTGGATTTACACGGGATTTGTCAATGAATGAGCTCCTTTTTTTGTTAAAACCAAAATCAATTAACAAAATAATAATATGTTAAAACTTGTCAAAATGAGGTGCGGCTAAAATTTGTTCGACCACTGTAACTTTCAATGGAATATCTATGAAAAATCTGTTTTTTTTTTAACTTTAGAACCCATTTTATTTTGCGTACAACTGCAGGCCAATCTTTTTTTTTTGATAATTTTAAAATGTTATTTTAGTTATACATGCTTTTAATTTGTCTAAATTTAGGAGCTAATTACTTTAAATATAATATTTACAATATTAAGTTACTTACTGATTTTTTGTGTACACAATGGGCATATTAGACACTGTGGTCATGTTGCGCGGACGCGCTATTTTTAATGTGAAGTTCGCTTTTAAAGATGGTTCATCGAAGCATGGAAATGCTCTTCTAGCATCAGTGGCTTGAAATTGTGTTGAAACTAACCAGCTGTAAGACAAAAAAAAAGGCGTAAGTACCAGCTACTCATGAAATTTGATGTGTGAACACCAGTGTACGACTTGGCAAAGCATTAGCATTAGCATTTTCTTCTCCGATACGGTATAATACAAAAGTCTGCCTGTTGCTATTATACTAAAAACATATTGGATTTTGAAAATAACTTCTACAGCATAGTTTAGCTGCATTCTTTAATAACAAAAGTCCTTGAACGAAATTCCCACGGACTTGATTATAGAATCTTTTGATCACTAAGCAAAGAAAAAAAGTTATATAGGAATAAAGAATTTATTTAATTTAATTTTTTTATTTTATGAATGTTATAGAGACTAGTATACGACTTTTTTGTAATCTTTTCGAGATTAATTCAGGACTATTTTAGGATCATTTCGGGACTAGTTTCGAACCAACCCTATCCCGAAGTAGTTCTGAAAAATTCGTAAACTTGTTCGGAAATGATCGCGAACTAGTCCTGAAATTGTACTCAACTTGTCTTGAAATAGTACTGAAATAGTCTAGAACTTGTCCCGAAATGGTTTTAAACCAGTCCCGAAATAGTCCCGAGATGGTCCTGAAATAATTCTGAACAAGTTCTGACGTGAACCCCAACTAGTTCCGAAACGGGCTCGAAATGGTCCTAAACTAATCATGAACTTATCTCAAAATAGTCCTGAAAATCCAAAAAGGGTCATGCAATTTTCTAAAACAGGTCCCAAAACTGGGCCGAAATAAACCCACACTAGTCCCGATTTGATCCTGAAAAAGCCCGGTGTTCATTTGTACACGCAAGAAGAAATTACAGATTTCTGCTAGGTTACACAAGAAGCGGTTACAAATCTTTTGCTGGGCTAAAGCTGATTTACTCACACCGAGAGCTAAGATGTTTACACATAAACATAAGAAACTACATCTGTTATGTAATTATTAAGAATTTTTTGAGATCTTCGCTATTCTTGCAACAAGGAGGTGCAATTGACTCTTAAATCTAAAACGGCACTTTCCATTTCAGCAGGATAAGTATTGCGGTCCTTACTGACAATAATCTAAGTATGTGTCGACTTCGGCGGGTATCAATGAAAACCCATCGCATCCGGCCTTCGGTAAAAAGTTTCATGCGAAATCGTCCACAGGTCAGTTAGGAAAAGAGCCACGGGCTGAACCGTCGAACGCTATTCCTGGCTCGAGTTAAAGAGCCCATGCTGACTGCCGCATGGCTACGGAAATTCTTGAGTGTTATGGCAACCCCTCGGTTGGATGAGTAAACCTGAGAGATCTAAGTGGCAGCTCGAAGAACACCAAGCAGGTAGCTTCTGACAGTGGTCTCTAGGAAGGAAACCTCTCTTCCGAAGAGAAGCACCAGTTCGGAGGAAGCACCCAAATTCGTCCTGCTCGCCATGGATCACGGTCCAGATGACGGCGTAATTTCGAAGGAGGATTTAGAACAGGTTTCATCCACCATATTTGGCATCTTTATAAGAGTAGAAATTCAAAACTGTGGATCACTGCCTCGCTGTGAAAGTAGCGGAGTAACGACGCACACTGGGCCCGCCCCATATAAGCGGGTGCTCAAAATTCTAAAATAATTTCCTTTCCATTAGACTCCCTTGAACAACTTTTTAAGAGTAAATTTTTGACATCTTAACACATGATTGATCATGCATTAACCCATTGGTGACCCAGTTTTTTGTAATGTCTTATGTTAAGTTAATTTGATTTTATTGTTATACAAATTATATATAATTTAACCCATTTACGACTTTGAGTTAACGAATTGTTGATCATATTTTAACCCATTAGAGGTAAATTTTTTTATAGAGTCTTTCCCCAGCTAATTTTAGTAAAAATATCTAAGTTTAGCTTACAACATAATCAGGAAGAACAAGTCTTTTCGTTTCAGTGCTAGTTTTATCAATGAATTCGCAATACTTAGAAACAAGTTAAAAGCGATAAAAGGTAATAACAGTAACTATGTGCGTATTTATTGTAATCACTAGAAGCAATTTATATAGAGATCACTTAGATAGTAAAAGATAGCAATTATATACAAAAATTTATGTTTCAATGTAAAACATAATGGGATATGTGCATGGCCAAAACAAAGTTGAAAGTAAAAATAGTTTAAGAAAATTTTTTCAAAAAAGTAGAGAGTTTTTTAAGTTTCGTCTTTGATTCGATATGGATATGCCCCATTATGTTTTAAATTTAAAGAGATTTAGAAATTGAGCATACAAAATATCGAAAAGCAAGTAATGAATCTTATTAAAAACATAAATTAATTAAAAAATCAGCTATAATTTTATTAAAAAAAAACAGTTAAAATAAAATAAATAGTCAAAACTTTTCAATATGTGGTTGTTGTATAGCAAACTTAACCTTAAGTATATCTTTTTGTGTTTAATTAAAATCAAAAAGAAGTTTTTAAAACCAATTTATTTAGAAAAGCGCAAAGTGCTTTTGGTTTTGAACTCGGATTCTTAATAAGGAAGGAACATACTTTATTGCAGTACTGTCAAATTTAAAGGCGCTTTGCGCATTAAAAAAAAATGATTTTGAAAATTACACTTGCAAAAAATAGAGGTTAGTTTAGTCTTTTTTTTTATATAATATTTTTAAAACACATAATTCAAAAAAAAAAAATACACCAAAAAATATATAAACTTCATTATAAGTAACGAAGTATAATACCACTTTCTTACAATAACAGTTTGAATTTCTCAGTTTTGAAAAAAAAATATTGTTCAAATTTTTCAAGTTTGGACACGCATATCTCCCAGCTAAAAAACGATAGAAAGCTGAAAACTTGCCCCCAAATGTAGAGTTTAATGGGGAATAAACCTACGTTTCTACTTTTCAACAAAAAAGCCTTTTTAAAAAATTGAGTTTTGAGCACGCTTAGTCCCAGTGTGCGACGATAAGCTACGAGTAGGCACTCTCTTGAAAAATGTAATCGCACTTATTTCTCCCCACCGAGAAGCTGCCGAGATCAGAAATATGCTTCCTGTGGAGCGTCGTTGTTTTCTATCGCAACGCCTATGGTCGAGGCCACGCAATGAGCGACAAAGCGGCAAGCGAAATGCCTCTCAGAGCATGGCCACTGCAAGAGTATTTCGTATGTTTTAATTAAGTCGCTCAGCCGCGCATTGCGTGGTCTCGGCCTCAGACTTCACACCATTTAATCACACCTGTTTCTTTGCCTCCTCTTCCTCTCTTACTCACTAAACGCTTCTAATAAAATTCATAAGCTGAAGTTGAAGCGGTATTTTCCGGATTTTCTCGTGTAAAATACGTAACATGGATCACCCTACCATTCTGTATGTATGTATGTATGTAGGTATGTGCGAATTTCGTTTACGTGTCAAAATACATCCTTATGATTTTTAGCTAGAAACGCTTTGCAGACCAAGCAGGTTGATTTTACTACCGCGTAACTATAGTTATATCTACTCATATATAGTACATACAAACACATATACGTAAATAGGGATCTACATGTATGTATGTATGATATGCATGAACATAATTAGCAACAACAACGACTTACCGCTTTTCGTTGCCCACTTGATACGAACTGCGATAGAATCCCTGCAAATAGTCCTGTATTAGACCGCTGAACCGGATGCTTATCTCGTACACGCCACCCTTTGTTAGTTTGTCGTAGAGATCTATGATGAAAAACTGCTTGGCTTCAAGCATGTATTGTTTTCGTATCCTCAGTTCAGCGCCGCCAATTTCCGGTATGTAGTGAGCGTTCGTTGCCAAAGCCGGTTGCAAAGTCGACGTCGACGTCGCCGTTGACATGCCAATACGACGTACAGTCACATCGTTTTTGGTGATATTCAATTCGGTCGCGTGCATGGTAATATTATAGCAGTCTTCCAGTACCAAAACTTGTATGCGTACCTCTCCTTCGAATGTGAAATTATTGTTGAGCAGGTGCGGCACAAGGGAAATATTGTATTTCTGCGGTTTTATTGAACGCGGCAAACGTACGTCGCGTTCATAATGCGTCAGCGTGCTGGCCACTTGCGGTGTGAACGGTTTCTGTATATGCTTCTTTACCGTTGTGCAAATGACTTCCTCATCCGGTAACGGATTTAGCTCCTGTTCACACGTTGCAACATTGTAGATGATGAAACTGACCGCAAGTAGGATGCACACAAAGCAGGCAGCCATCAGAAAGAGCGTTGTAGCTGAAAATGTGTAGCCACGGCGCGTCGTGAAAGTTGTGGTGGGATTATTTGTAAGTGTTGTGACTGGGCGATGATTATCCATGTTGATATTTTCACGTACGTGTTTGTCTTTAAGTACCATTGTTTTAATGTTTACGAGGCGATTTTGTTTAGCAAAAATTTTGATTTATGTAAATTTTAAGGTTAATTTTGATCAGCACCCGAGTTTTGTGGCGCTGAAAATTTCGAAAAACGTAAGAAAAATTAAATAAAAATCAATCTAAGAGCCTCAAAGAAGTCTTATAAAAACTAAATGAGAATTCTGTTGATTGAGGGTTATGATTTTAAAAAGGGCTTCTCTGTGAAGACCTACAGTCGGAGGAGAAAGAGAGATAGGTCATTAAATTATTTAGTCCTTGCTCTTTCAAGTAGGATATAGCACTTTTTAAAAAAAATTTTACCAAAATATAGTACACTTCAAATATATGTACATTGTATTTTATTTAAAATAAGAAGTAAAAACACTTTTTGTGTATACATATTTTTTCTCTTTTATGCATTTATTTTACAAAAAAAAATATATATACTTCTTTCCTTCTACTTTTGGCAGTTTTTCCTTCATAACTATGAAAATATTATATGCTTTATCGCAGTCAAAATTTAAATTAATATAAATCAAAAGTTCATTTTTTTAGTGAGGTGAAAATAAAATTTCGTTAAAACGTACGAAACTTTCGTTTATAATATGAACGCATTTTTTCACAACGAAACAATATTTTACCAACCATTCGTAAATATAACGAAAGGAGTTTCCTAAGGCATTTTGTCAGTACAATTTATGAAAACTTTCGTTCATTTTACAAAAAAAACATGCGTAAATTACCGAACAAATCTCTGTTCCAATAATTTTGTATATTGTAAGAAGGAATTCGTAATATTTTCGTATACTTTTAAAATATACGAAATCTACAAATTTGTATTTGTTTTATTTATTAAATACTTTCGTTCATAGTACTAAGCAGAAGGGGCATTTCGTATCAAGTGGACAGGGAAAAAATGGTGATGCTTTAGAATTTCTTAATATTTTGGGTAATTGTACTTGTGTGAAATATGAAATTGTGTGCACATTTTTTTTCTTCATTGATGGTTACTTTTCGAGTCATGGGCTTCCAAAGAATAGTAAAAACTAAAATTATGTTTTTTCTAAAGCATTTTTTCGTATTGAAAAAAAAATATATATAAAAAAATTTTGTAAACTTCGCAATTTTGTGAGAAAATTTCTCGCTTTTTAAAATGCGAATTCAATTTTCCAAAATTTTTTTTTTCTTTGTTAAACCACACCGGAAGAGAAAATTGAAAAACAAAATTTGAGAAACTTCGACCAATATTTCTTAAATTTATTTTATTTTTTTCAAAATATAGCCTTAGGTATATTTATAAATTAAAATAAAGTAGGTTTAAAGAGCTTTATAAATTGACATTTTCATACATTTATCAATTTATAAACCTTTAGAGTGTGATCTGCATTAGCATTAGTTTGGGAGGTACGTAAATTTTTTCACATATACCTCGCACTAAGTATGATGCTATGAACGTGCAGTTTGCAAATTGGTTTGGCACCGACCGCTTCACAATCTTCACTCAAATTCTGTCTAGTGACAACATGCTTATATTGCAGAAGAACAGTCGCTTGATTCTAAAAGTCTTAGGGAAAATTTAGACGAAGAAGAAGTGATCGTATAGTGTGATTTTGCGAAAATTATATGTAGTTTTGTTGTCCAAAATGCCGACCAGGCTTTTCATTTTTTAACTATTTTTCAATGCGAAAAAATACTTTAGAGAAAACCAAATTTTAATTTTCACTATTTTTTGGAAGCCCACAACTCGAAAAGTAACCATTTAAAGAAAAAAAAATATCCACACAAAATATGAAGGAATTCTAAAGCATCACCCTTTTTTCTCTGTCCGATTGACCCAAAATGCCCCAAAATCATGTTTTTTTTTCAATTCGTACAATATACGAATATTTTCGTGCAATATACTAAATTGGCGGAAGTTTAATATTTCATCATATTTTTATGTACCGCGTGTCATCGCGAAATTACCTGTTGACTGCTGTGAGACGTATACTATAAATTTTAAGGTTTCATAAAGGAATTTGCTGGATAAAAAATTAAATATACATAGATGTTGATTTGATGATCGTAAACATTGCTACCTGTGATTGCTAGCTGGCAAAGGCGAGTGAGTGAATTTTAAGTTTTATTTTTTTTTTGCTTTTGTTTTGTGGCTTTTTATTGTTGCATATAGAGCGTTGACACAAGATCTCCATGCAATGGCTTATCAGAAAAAATGAAACACTGGTGCGCGTACGCTCCAACACGTATGCACAGCATTCGAGACACCGAGAATAAATAATCCAAAACAAATATTTGATGTTTGGCCGCAATACAAATTTCCTGATGGTTTTCGTTAGGTAAGACTAAAGCACATTCTTATTTATTTGCTTTCATTAAAATAAATACTTTTTTTTAGATTGAGCCTGATTTAGCCTTCTTATTCGGAACTTTCCTTCATAACTTGAGAATTATTGCTATTTGCAACTTACTTTTGGATAATAATGTTTGTTTTTTTAATGTTGGTCGGAAACTGGACTCGAACCCAGGCCATGCGGAATAGTAGCGCGCACTGCCAACCACTACACCACAGCGGCCTCCAATCGGAATAGAAATTAAAAATAATGAATATTTATTTAATTTTAAACTGTATGAATTGTACTCCAGTGTAAAACATAATCAACAGTGTTTTTATGTGGTAACATAAATTCACCATAAAACTATGAAATTATGGCGGATGAATAGCGCATTTAACTGCCTATACCCGTATTTTTGAATTAAAATTTAGCTGTCCTATACAAGTTTTTGGATATTTTAAACAAGTTTGAAAACATTTAATTTTTTGTTTACAGATGGAAAGTATTTATACGCATATTCACAGACTGTAAAAACCATACCTCAAGTGATAACACAACACTTTCATTATATTTTTATCTTTAATGTTAAGCGTTTTTGCAAAACATTTTTTGCACAAAAACGCTTTTAATTTACGATAAAAACAGAATAAAAGTGTTGTGTTATAACTTGTACTATGGTTTTTACAGTGTGGCGAATGAAAGAAGAATGAAAGGTTTTACGAAAGGGCGAGAAAATACCTTTCCAATGATACCTCACAAGTCTAAATCGGAATAGTTAAGATTCAGTTATTCAATTTTTTCTTATACCAATCTTTGGAAAAAATTTAAAAACAGCATCAAAAATCTCATTGTTACGATTCCGCAGCAAAATAAAAAAAAAAAAGTTTTTTTAATATTTTTATGCAAATTTTTTAAGCTTAAACCGGTTTGTCATTTGAGATTTTTTCTACTCTTTAACAAACTATTTTTATTCATAAAAATCCCGATTTTTGGAGGTATGTATTTTCAAATCGGTTCAACTCACGTAAATCTAAATATTTTTCCGAAATATTTTGGTGGAAGTCTTTAAATATAATAGTTTTTATAATTTTACTGGAAACGCAGTACCGATTTTTTTTTGTATGTGTAGTGATGCACTCTAATGTTCATTTATTCATAAACTCACTATGACCTTTTATTTTAAAGAATATTTAATTTAATATTGTTATTTTTGAATAAAAATGTTTTCTTGCCAATTACTGAAATATATTTATACATATGTCGGCCAATAAATAGCCTTAGCAGCTAGCGTCGTAACTATTAAATTTTACAATTTATTATAAATTTAATTCAACTAATTAATAAATAAATATTTATTAAATTTTTTCCAACGGTATATAGTACACAGACTGAAAAAAATTGTACAATACTACATATTATAGTACGGTTGGCAACCCCAATAGGAGGTGCCACGTCCCACGGTCATTTTTATACCCGAGCGCACTTGTGCACTTTGTTCGCATAACGGTTGTTTGTAACAGCCTAAAGGAATCGAGATAGATAGACACAAATGTATACATGAATGATCAGAATGAAAAGAGAAGTTGATTAAGCCATGTCTGTCTGTCCGTCTGTCCGTCAGTCCGTCCGCGTACACGATAACTCGATGAATTATTTTTTTGCGTGTAGAAGGACGGATAAGTATTGATAAGCATCGAATCTAAGGCCAATTTTTCCGTAATTGAAGGAGTCTATTGACATTTTTTGAAAATATAAATTATACCCATATTTTTATAATTAAATATAGTGTTTATTTGGTGATCCAAGTCATTTCGGATATTGTAGTGCCATCTATTGGCCGGGCAATACTCATTTCAAATGAATTTACCCAGAATTTACAATAAATAATCAACATTAACTTTAATTATCTCAAAGCAATGTCAGACCTGCTTAGATCCGTTTCTTCCTTTCCCCTTCAATTGGAACCTGAAAAAAACGGATCCCCGATTTTGAAATTAAATTAAAAACCGGATAACCCGGTCTTATTTTACGTAGTTTTCATACAGTGAAAATGCGTATATTTGTATGATTTTATTTAGAACTAGCAGACCCGGCGAACTTCGTCCCGCCCAAAATTTTTATATATTTTATTGAAACTTTTTGGTCCAAGATTTTCACCAACAATTCACGTTTACAATTTTCATAGGCACATTCGTCTGCTAAGATTATGGTTTGGTGGTAATTTGCCGCTTTAAATAACCTAAGGAAAGTGTTATATCCGTGAAGAAGTTCTTGAAATTCTCCAGTTGTGCGGCATTTTATAGCACGGTTATTCGCAAAGCGAAATAAATTTTTTCCTCTTCACTCCCTGGCGACAACAACCCGGTTCTATAGTGAATGTCCTAGAAGCGTTACAGTATAGTTGGTGGCAATTTCAAAATGGGTGCGAATCATTGTTCTACAGAAATGCAATATACATATACTTATTTCAGACGAAATACCTTAAAAGTTTGAACGCATAATAATATTGGAAAATCACATCCATTGGGCCAATCACAACGCAGGAGCGTTCGATATACCCAATGGTGCAATAGGTCGATTTAATCTGACCTTCACCGCCTCTTTTCTCACTTGGCTATTTTTAGATTTCAGCACCACTTGGCAGCACGTTTTTGCAATAGTATTGCATACATATTTAAAACATTAGCCAAATCGGATCATAAATAAGATTTTTAGTAATAACTCAAATACAGCGCGCCAACTGTCGGATTAAATTGTGAAACTAAAACATCCAGAGACCCACTCAAACACACAAAAAGTTTCGTTAAAATCCGTACAACCATTTAGGAGGATTTCACTAACAAACACACCTACAGAAGAATTAAAAAATACATTCAAAGATAGCTAAAGGTCGGTACGTTTGTAGGCGTCACACCCCCTTTTCAAATAGCCCAAATTTTCTCCATGAGTATGGGCTTGATTTCAACTACATACATATCTCCACATGAAGTTCCAGTACTGTACCATGCATACTTTCAGAGATATTCAGTATACAAATTCGATTTATATGGGAGGTGCCACGCCCCCCCTTTCCAACAGCTGCCCTCTTTCTTCATGAGTATGCGATTGATTTCGTATATCTCCATACCAAGTTCCAGAACTCTACCATGAACACTTCCAAAGATAGGCAGTATGAAAAATTCGGTTTGTATGGAAGATGCCACGCCTCCTTTTCCAATAGTTCCAATTTTTCCTCAAGAGTTGATTGCGTATATCTCCGTACCAAGTTCCAGAACTATACCATGAACACTTCCAGAGATATGCAATATGAAAAATTTGGTTTGTACGGAAGATGTCACGCCCCCTTTTCCAATAGTTTCAATTTTTCTCCAAGAGTATGCGATATATTTCGTACATCTCCATACAAAGTTCCAGACTCTACCAAAAAATTTCCAGAGATATGCAATATGAAAAATTCGGTTTGTATGGGAGATGCCACACCCCTTTTTACAATAGCTTAAATTTTTCTCCAAGGGTATGCGATTGATTTCGTATATCTCCATACCAAGTTCCACAACTCTACCATGCACACTTTCCGAGATATGTAGCATGAGAAATTCGGTTTGTATGGGAGGTGCCACGCCCCCTTTACATATAGATTTTTTTAGCCTAAAACCATCCTTGGGACACGTGCGGCAGGTGGCAGTTTCAAAAAAATCGGTTCAGCCGCTCTCGAGCCTTGCGAAAACTAAAAAACCGCCTTAAATATATATATATATATATATATATATATATTTTGACAGTATCCGTTGTTTCTGATTGGCGCAAAAAAATCTTCGCCCGTTGATATGGTCGTTGCTCAAAGCTATTTATATTCGAAATTGCATGAAAATTGGAAAACAGGAATCCATAAGCTTATCCAGGCAAAAAGCTACCTACGTACTGAATTTTAAGCAAATCGGACCGCAAATAAGATTTTTTCGAATAGATCGGTTCCTGGTCCACTTCTCGGATAAAATGGATCATATATGCTAAAAAGCTACTTACGTACCAAATTTTAAGCAAATCGGACCATAATTAGATTTTTTCGAATAGACCGGTCCCTGGTCCACTTACCCAAAAAAAAAAAAATTTTTTTTAGCCTAAAACATGGTGGTTACCGAAAGCTATTTATATACAAAATATCATGAAATCGGACCAGTCGTTCGCGAGATTACCTGTTACAAAAAAAGGGACTTCTCTTTATATAATTAGTATAGATGAGCAAAGCAAAATGAGTTCAAAGTTTTTTTAGATCAAAAGCAGATAAAAATCAGTAAAAAATTCACGTTTAATCTTATTTTAACATTTTTTAATAATTTATTGCATTTTTTCTGATCTTTTCGGATTCGAGTAGCGCTCTTGCCACCGTAGCAGAGTGTATAGATATGCCTAATGCAAAAACAGTTTTTTCAAAAATATATTTTTCATCCCAAAATAACCCAAGATATAATTTTAAAACTATTTAGCGGTTTCCCTTAAATTGGAAAAACCCTTGAAAACTTCGAAAAACTCAAAACTTTTATCGAGACGTCAAGATTTGTATGAAATGAAAAAAACCGGTTTGTTCGAAAAAAAAACCGCCTATAGATATTCAAAACACCGGTGGAAGCCCGATTGGGAATACCGAGTCAATCACCCAAATAAATACATAAATAAATTGTAGCTACATGCTACTTATTAAAACAAATATTGATCTTAGATAAATATACTTGAAAATAATTCAACTAATTACAGCGAATATTATCAGTAGTAATTATTTGCCATGAATAGTTGAAGTATAGCTTTTTTCCAAACATTTTTATGTGTACATTTTTATTGATTTAAATTTGTGTTTTTTTTTTTTTAAGTTTTATAGAATTAAGCAAATACACAAATCCTTATAATTTACCGTAGCAATCTAAAATTAACTCGCTATCATGAAAAATATTATCAAAATTAGCAACAGTGCATGCAAGTGCTGCTTAGAAATTATATTACATTCACAAATCGCTCATTTACTAAGAGACTGTTACAACTCAAAAAATGCAAATTTTCCGGAGATGCTTTCAAAGTTTTCAATTTTCTCTCAAAATGCAGAAAATAGTCTTCACATACGGACACTGCACAAGATTTTGAAATAAATTTCTACACAATATCGACCCCTGAGTGGATGATCGACCTATCTCGGACGCCAGCACGAAAACGCCATATCTCAGAAAATGTTTTAAGAATTTTTAAATTAAAGTGAGCAAATTCATTCAATATATTGCATAAAAAATATTAAATAAATAATAAAACTTAAGAATATAAGTGAGATTTTACATTTTCAAAATACATCGCTAAAGAATTTAGGATGTTTTATCTAAAAAAAAAAATATTTACATAACTGAAGTTCATTCTGAGCTGATCGAGGGTGCGCACGTAGAAGATCGCCTCGCTGATCACGCAGTCGGCCGAAAGTTGGCAGACTTTTTAGTTCCAATCGAGTTGCACATCGGCCAATAAAGTCTGCAGCAGTGTGTGGAAGCTCTAAAATGACACTAACGGATGCTTGGGTTGAAAGTCACACCTTATTAAATTTTTTCGCTGGGTATGGATTAAAGCGCTGATACCATTATAATATCCCAATTTGTCAAACGACTTCGTAATGACGTCGTTTCCGACTCGTTTTGTTAAACAATATATTCCCGGCGACGTTCACAAACGACTCGCCGTCGGATGAAGCACAGATCGGCGGCGGGCCCCAAAAACGATATAGCAGCGAACTGCTCAAAATTGCAGACAGTACTATAAAATTAAAAACAAATTTTTTTATTTCAAATAGTTTAATTTAATTCAATAAATATTTTTTTTTTAATTTTTGTTTCAATGCACACACTAACATATTAATTAAAAAGAAAAATAAGAGAAATATTCGGTCATTTATAAAATTTTTATATAGTACTACACCCTTTGTTAAAAATTTTTAACGTACCACATACAGACAAGTTTTAACAATTAATTTTTTTGCCATTTCATTTTAATCATTAAATTGGGTTTATTTTTTAACAAGGACTTTATAGTTCAAAATACAAGCAACTTTGCAGTATACACAAAAAATTAAAAAAAAAATATAAGTGAAAAATATTATGAATACTGAAAAAACGATATAGGTGCCTTAATTTGCTGAGCACAAGTGTACACTGCGGATTCCATATTCTGTCATAATAAAGAATTGTCATAATGAAAACGGTTTACTATCCAAATGAATGACTTTCATTTGTGCTTAGTTTTCGAGTTCACCCAAACGACTTCACCAGAGCGACGTCGTAAAGACGTCGATTCGATGAGAAAAAACGACGTCGGAAGGACGTTGCATTTTGTATGGAAAAAACGACTTCGTTTCGACGTCGTTTCGAGTTCACCCAAACAACTTCATCAAAGCGACGTCGTACCGACGTCGATTCGAACTCGTCTTCGCTCTGTGGCAAATTGGGACGTGTTCTATAGTTAAATGTGTGAAAAAAATATGTATATGTACATATGTGCATAATGTAGATATGTAAATATTTGTGAAGTAATTACTATTGGATTTTCTCAAAAATTTTTCTACATTCGGCTTAGTCATTGTTATCAATATTGTTGACATTTTGTTATGCACATATGTATGTATGTACATTTGTAAATACAGCTATGAAGCTGAGAATGCTATGAAAAAATTGTGCAGCAATGCTCGTATATTTACTTAAATCTTAATAATATGTATACTAGGGTGATTAACTCGGTTTTTCCCAACCGGTTTCCAACCGGTTTTTTTCGAATATCTGTATGGGTTTTTGTTTTGAAATTTTGAATTTTTTTTATTGAACAAACCGGTTTTTTTTTTCATTTCACACAATAAAAGTTTTGAATTTTTTAAATTTTCAAGGCTTGTTCCAGTTTAATGGAAACCCTCAAATTTTTTTAGAACTATATTATAGGTTATTTTGCGATGAGCAGTGTATCATATTTGATTCCAGTAAATAAATATTTGGTACTTTAACGTTTTCTACATGTTTGGCCGAGCTTCTCCTCCAATTCGTGTTCTGCATCTCGATGTTGGGACACAAATGGAGAGATCTGCACTTTTACTTCACCTACAAAGAAGATTTTTTATGGCAGAAGTACACTCGGATTTTTGCCATTGTCTGCCGAGGGGCGACCGCTATTTGATGTTGCTGCGATCAGAAAAGCCTACCGAGTGGCAGTAGGCACAGCTAAGCAACTGGCTACGGCGCGCGGCGGCAAGACCACTGCTGACATCCTAAAAGTAAAAAAAATGCAATATTTAAATGTTAAATAAAAGCCCAACGTGAATTTTTCACTGATTTTTATTTCTTTCACTTTTTATCTAAAAAAAACCTTGAACTTATTTTGCTTTGCTCTTTTCTAAATAAAAGCTATCTTTACTGTGATAGTTTCATTCTAAAACTGGTTGCTTCGGTTTTTTCTTAATTTCACAGTCGGGAACCGGTTCCGTTAAAAAACACGAATAATCTAACACCCAAATATACATATATGTGCACATACATATACATATATATATAGCTAGTTTGCGAGAAGTACGCCATTAATCTTTTTTTTT
>NW_023461843.1:0-7411 GCF_013731165.1 Rhagoletis pomonella
ATCGATCATGTTGTGATAGACAGAAGGCACGCTTCCAGTGTTTTAGATGTACTCCGAGGCCCAAACATCGACTCGGACCACTATCTTCTTGCAGCCAAGATACGCACCCGCCTCTGTGCAGCAAAAAATCTGCGCCCAAATATGCAAGGAAAGCTTAACGTCGAAAAGTTGCAATCACAACAGACAGCCAGCGCTTTCGCTACTCGACTCTCACACCTGCTCTCAGAGAGCACTCTTCAAAAACCGACATATGCGAGCAGTAGAACCACATTTCCCGCTCATTAAGTACCGCCGCCGAAGAAGTAGTCGGATTTCAGCGAGCCCGAAAGAACAACTGGTACGATGAGGAGTGTCAGGAAGCTGCAGAAAAAAAAGATGCCGCCTACAGGGCCACGCCGCGATCGGGCGCAATGCGCTATGTGGGACCGCTATAGGGATCTGAAGAGGGAAGCGAGACGTATTTGCCGCAATAAGAAGAGAGAGGTCGAAATACGTGAGTGCGAAGAGCTTGAAATGCTGGCCAACAGGAAGAATGCCAGAAAATTTTACCAGAGAGTTAGGCGACTTACGGAAGGTTTAAAGACCGGGGCGTACTCCTGTAAGAACAATAATGGCGACCTAGTAACTGAAGTCCAGAGCGTACTTAAATTATGGAAGGAACACTTTTCCGCCCTACTAAATGGAAGCAGCACGGAAAGTTGTGGAGAAGGAGAACCCGAGCCCGCAGTCTATGATGACGTAGTCGACGTTCCACCGCCTGACTATGACGAGGTACGTATAGCAAAAACGCGGCTGAAAACCAACAAGGCTATTGGAGCTGACAGCCTGCCAGCTGAGCTATTCAAGTTCGGCGGCGAGGAGTTGATAAGGTGCATGCATCAACTCTTGTGCAGAATATGGTCAGATGAACGCATGCCTGACGACTGGAATTTAAGTGTGCTGTGCCCAATCCACAAGAAAGGTGACCCCGCCATTCGCGCCAACTACCGCGGGATCAGCCCTCTAGGCATAGGTTACAAGGTCTTTTCGAGCGTATTGTGTGAAAGACTGAAGCCCATCGTCAATGAACTGCTTGGGCCTTATCAGTGTGGCTTTAGACCTGGAAAATCCACCATAGACCAGGTATTCACAATACGCCAAATCTTGGAAAAGACCTCCGAGAAAAGGATCGACACTCACCACCTATTTGTCGACTTTAAAGCCGCCTTTGACAGCACTAAAAGGAGTTGCCTATACGCCGCTATGTCTGAATTTGGCATCCCCTCAAAACTTATACGGCTGTGTAAAATGACGTTGAGCAATACCACCAGCTTCGTCAGAATTGGGAAAGACCTCTCCGAGCCGTTCGCCACAAAACGGGGTTTCAGACAGGGCGACTCCCTTTCATGTGACTTCTTTAATCTGATGTTGGAGAAGATAATAAGAGGTGCAGAACTGAACCGCTCAGGAACAATTTACTACAAGAGCGTGCAATTGCTGGCTTATGCCGATAACATCGACATCATCGGTAACAAAAACCTCGAAGTCTGTTCTGCCTTTTACAAGTTGGATAGGGAAGCAAAGCGAATGGGTCTGGTGGTAAGCGAGGACAAGACGAAGTATCTCCTGTCATCAAACAAACAGTCAGCACATTCGCGCCTTGGCACCCACGTCACTGTTGACAGTTACAATTTCGAGAAAGTAGAGAATTTCGTTTACTTGGGAACCAGCATTGTCAGCATTGAAATATAACGCAGAATCACTCTTGCCAACAAGTGCTACTTTGGACTGAGTAGGCAATTCAGGAGTAAAGTCCTCTCTCGACGTACGAAAACCACGCTCTATAAGTCACTCATCATGCCCGTGCTGGTATATGGCGCAGAAGCATGGACAATGACAACATCCGATGAGGCGGCTCTTGGAGTGTTTGAGAGAAAGATTTTGCGGAAGATTTACGGGCCTTTACGCGTTGGCGACGGCGAGTACCGCAGACGATAGAACGATGAGCTGTATGAGCTTTACAACGATATGGACATAGTGCAGCGAATTAAAATACAGCGGCTCCGCTGGCTTGGTCATGTCGTTCGAATGGACACCGACGCTCCAGCTCTGAAAGTATTCAACTCGGAAACCGCTGGTGGTAGCAGAAGAAGAGGGAGGCCCCCACTGCGATGGAAAGATCAGGTGGAGAAGGACTTGGCTTCACTTGGCGTTTCCAATTGGCGTCAGTTGGCGCAGAGGAGAAACGACTGGCGTGCTTTGCTGAACTCGGCCGAAATCGCTTAGGCGGTTTTAGCGCCAAAAAGGAAGAAGAAGAAGTTCTTGTCAACCGCTTCATATGCTTTTTTTTAAAGATTCCTAAAAGAATCGTAACAAATTTCCGATAATCTTAAAGATTTCGGGAGCATTTGTTTGCAGGGTATATATTTGCGTATATGTGTATGTATACACGGATATGTAAACAAAGCAAAACAGACGATAATTTGACACAAGCGTGCTCATAAGAAGAAGCATAGCTTCTATCGCTATCATCCGTAATTGATGCGCTTTGGATTAGGAATAAAAAACAATTCCATCCCAGTTGACCAAATATGGACAAATCCCATGATTCAATAATACAAGGTTATATAATTATTGACAGCTGGGGTTTGACACTCCCTTGCATTTACGAAGGACAGAGAAAGGGCAACAAAGCAATCCCTTGTTGCGAATATGGTAGTGGAAAAGTACGCAAAGTAGGCAATTAGTAGTGAAATTCCTTTTTTAAATTCTAATGTATTTGCAGGAAATCTGGCATTTTAAACGAAATGTTGAACGTAATATTGATATATCTACGTGAATTACGTAATTTATGTGATATTAAGCTATATAAAAACTGCAAAATGACTCAAAATTAAAATAAGACTACTATGAGATTGATGTAAACATCCAATGCTTATGTTTTCATCAGTTAACTATGCTCCATATACATATACAAATAAACATATTGCACAATAGCTTATACTTTTATTTCACACCAAAGCTACACTGCTTCCATGTAAATTTGCAAAGAAGCAAGACGGTGCCACTGCTAAGGGAGCGGTGCGAGAGAGACAACTGTCAGTTTATCGAACTTTGTATTATTGAATCATGGTCAAATCCCAGCGTTGCGAACGTTACGTTCGGACGTTTCTTTTAACTTTTTTGCTGACAAAAATATTATAAGTTAAAATATTTTTGTTGCATATGGGAATGTTTATAGCAGTACTTATGAGAACAAAATTAGGGAAATTTGAATTTGAGTTAATGTCGGTGTATTTGCCTTCGAAATTTATGTTCGGACGTTACTGAAAAAGGAAGCGATTTTGATATAACCATGTGCATGGAGAGCAAAATCTACAAAAATACTTTAAAGAGAACATAATGAAGTCTACAAAATGTGATATAAAAGCTAACTAAAGGTTGGATTAACTTTAAAACAATTGTATATTTGCACTCGGGACGTTATGTTACGGACGTTACTTTTTTCCGTTGAAAATTTTTATTTTTTTAAAGCGATATTGTTGTATTTTATTAAAAGAGATAGTGCATAAAACCAATGCTATTTAGAGCTTTGTTTCAAGAAGTAATCAGATTTCTCAAATAAATGTGAAAAGAAATATGAAATAAGAATATGTTATACTAATGTGTTTGACATAAAAATAAGAGAATTCGAATTGCATGCATTTTTTGCGATTTTAGTTGACTATTTCTCGGATTCGCCCATATCCGCAAACGATATCGTAAGCAGATGTTTTTCGGACGCTGCACAGTGGTCAATAAATGGAATTTAATGTTCATAATTCACTGGAACCTTTATTTCTCAACCAATTTAATTAACTATTTTTTTAAATGAAAGCTAATAAAATTTTCAAGAGAATAGTTGAGCCCAATTTTTAATTTTTAATTTTTTTATATTAAATTTTTTAGTGCAAAGTGCAGAAAAAGTGCCAATTTTGAAGATGATCGAATCTCCTGTTCCAGTTAAAAAAAGATACATAATAAAAACTAGTTAAAAAGAATCTTAGGGTTCTCCCAAAATGTGAAAAGATTAAAAAGTAATAATTCGAAAATTTATAAAAAAATGTTTACCAAAAATACTTTGTTTTTGTTTTTGGTTTTTATAAAAATTTTTGGTATGCAGTTTTATATATCATTAAATTTTAGTATAATAAAGTGCAAGTTGCAAGTCGCTAAGAGTTCGCGTTAATTTTTAATAATTTTTTCGCTAACATTTTGAGCACATCTGCATGCTACATAGGAAATAAAAGCGTTTTTTATTTTATTAAAAATCAACGCGAACTCTTAGCGACTTACAACTTGCACTTTATTATACTAAAAATTAGTAATATATAAAACTGCATACCCAAAATTTTTAAAAAAACTAAAAACAAAAAAAATACTTCTGGTAAAAATTTTTTTATAACATTTCAGATTTTTACTTTTTATTTTTTTGTTTTGGGAGAACCCTGCAATTATTTTTAACTAGTTTTTATTATGAAACTTTTATTAGCTGGAACAGGAGAATCAGTCTTCCTCAAAATTGGCGCATTTTCTGCACTTTGCACTAAAAAATTTAATAGAAACAAATAAAAATTCGAAAATTGGGCTCAACTAGTCTCTTGCAAATTGTATTAGCTTTCACTAAAAAATTATGAAATTGGTTGAGAAATGAAGGCTCCAGTGAATTATGAACATTAAATCCCATTTATTGACCACTGTACGCTGTGAGGATGAAACTGATGAAAACGATAATCGCTAAACGAACTTTTTCAGAACTTTTTTCCATAACACGTTGCTCTGTTTGTGGCAGACAAAGTACCGTTTTCAAAGGTTTGTAAACGTCTCGTTAGCGGATCACTTTGGATAGTTTTTCAAACGTATGTTTTTCCCTGTCCATCAGAATGTTCAGATTGTTTAAAAAAAGCGCAATTTATGAAAAAATCGCCAAAAATTGTAAATTTTTTTAAATAAAATTCATGACATCGATTTAACAAATATTTTATTTTAAAAATGAGATCTTCTTATAATACAGTTTTTTAAAACCAAAAACTAATATAATACCTTCAGAGGGTAATAATAAATAACACAAATCACTTATATAATAGTGATGTACAGGGAACGGATTTTATGGAAATTGGATTTAGCTTTCCCTGATTCCATATATACCCATTTGATGTTGCCTTTTTTTGCCTTTTTTAAGATATTTGCCTTTTTTTTGCCTTTTTTAAGATATTTGCCTTTTTTTGCCTGTTTTAAGATATTTGCCTTTTTTTTGCCCTTTCTACCTTTAAAAAAGTGATTATAGCATTTACAATTTTTTTTAAAGATTAAGAAATATACACATGCCCATATTCGAAAATTAGTATGTATAGAAAAACGCAGTGTGTAAGTAGTGAATACTTAAGCAAAAATAAATTTTGTAGTTTTCATGTCACTCTGTTGCATGCTAAAATCTATCAACACAGTTGCTAATGTGCACAACTAACAACTGTTTTACTTCAAAGGAGTTTGCCAGCCGTTATTTGAAACAAAAAGTTATTCAGTGTAAAAACTAAAAAAAGCAATGCCGAAGTCTAAAATTACCAAGAGTTTAAAAATTCACACTCTGATTGCCGAGTTTGGTTCGGATGTATTTTATACTGATGGGACCGTTTTATTTTGCAATATTTGTTCAGTAAAAGTTAATCACGAAAAAAAATATTATATACAGCAGCATACTAAAAGTGAAAAACATATAAAAGGATTACAAATTAAGAAAAACAAGACCCAAATGATAGCACCATTTGTGGAAAAGAATGTATTTTACGCAGATATTACTAAAACGATGATTGCATGCGGAATTCCACTTTATAAATTGAAGAGTGTGGAATTCAAATCATTCTTTGAAAAATACGTTCAGGAATCCCTTCCCGATGAATCAACTCTTAGAAAAAATTACGTGAAGGATTGTTACGAGTCCGTTTTGCAGAAAATTCGTTTAGAAATAGGAGAAAGCCCCATCTTTGTGTCCATCGATGAAACTACAGATAAGGCAGGCCGCAGTGTAACCAACGTTATTGTTGGACCGTTGCGTGAAAGCGGACGCGGCTATCTCTTGACGGTGGAGGTGTTGGATAAGGTGAACTCATCAACAATCGCAACATTGTTTGACGATTCTATGCACATTTTATGGCCAATAGGATTCCAACGTGAAAAAGTGTTGGTATTTGTGACTGATGCAGCACCCTACATGAAGAAAAGTGCGTCATCATTGAAGCTGCTTTATCCTAATATGAATCATATTAGGATCACCTGCGTCGCACATGGCGTACACCGGGTCTGCGAATCTCTACGCTCGAAGTACTCAGATGTTGACGTCTTAATTTCAAACTTAAAAAAGTTTTCTTGAAAAGCCCATTCAGGGTGGCAGTTTTCAAAGAAATGGAACCCAATCTTCCTCTGCCTCCTCAGCCGGTATGTCAAGATAAATTGCTATTGTTGTTAATTTTAATTATAATTGTTTGTAAATTTATACAGGTGATAACTCGATGGGGCACATGGCTAATTGCAGCCGTATATTATGCCGAAAACTATGATTCCATCAAAAGAATAATTGACCAAATAACGGACGATGCAGCATGTGCCAGTTTCTCGAAGCAATTGTTGAGCAAAAAATCGGTTCTGGGGAATTTGATATATATAAAATGCAATTTTGGTTTTCATTTAGAGGAAAAAGTTTTCGAACGTCTACAGAAAACAGGTTGTGGAAAAACCAAATTCTCAGTAAAAAATTAATAATTCACATACACTTTTTATGTAATTGTAGGAACTCCAGTTGGTGAGGTATTAAATATTTTGGATAACATTGAGAAGCGGCTTATAGAAGCGCAGGGACCTATTGCCAAATTGGTGTTGGAAAAATTCAAAGCCGTTTTCTCAGCTAACTTAGGCATGGAGACAATAAGGGGTGTGGATAAAATTGTTAAGGGCGAGGAAAACACCCTTATTCCTGATAATATGAACGTTTCAAACGTTCCATATTTAAATTGGGCGCCACTTGTATCAATTTACGTCGAGCGCACATTTAGTACATTCAAGGCTTTTCTTCGCGAAAATCGAATGAAAATGCTGCCAGAAAACTTCAAAATACATCTTTTGGTTCAATGTTACTACAACTATACAGATTAAAGTTTTATGAGTTAAAATCTCGAAATGATAAAATAGTCAAAGATTCAAAGTACAAATTTTTCATATAATGAAATTAGTTCATAGTTTTTCTCTTTTTACTTATAATATAAACATTTCTAAAATAAATGTAATTTTTGATTGTTCTTCGTATTTTCTGTGTTTCTTAGTGCCTTATTTTGCTTTTTTTGCAATACCTTTTTTTTGCCTTTTCTTGCCTTTTTCGCTATTTTGTTTTGCCTTTTTT
>NW_023461843.1:7511-22737 GCF_013731165.1 Rhagoletis pomonella
CCTTTTCCGTCCTATTTCGTTATTTTATTTTGCCTTTTTTATAGGTTTTTAGGTCCTAAAAATCCGTTCCCTGGTGATGTACAAACAATTTTCTTTAAAAATACGCATACCTTTTAAAAATATTTGTTTCAACACATTTTGCAATAGGACTGCGCAATTATTAAATTTATTTTAACTCATACTAATTGATTAATCTCACAATCCGCTTTTAAGAGCTCGGCGCTAAAAATTAAATAATAACGAGAGATCATCTATTTCCACAATTTCTTCAAAATACCCTATAGTGTCTGAATGAATTACATTTCTGTTGTAATATATTGAGCTATTCAACCTTGATAACATACTGTTTGATACTGGAAACGTTTTGCAGCAGAACTATTAGCCTTAATTTTTCGAATCTAAGTTTTTGTTGAATTCGTTACGAAAAAAAACCGCGCTCAACAAAGAATGTGAGTGCGGCAAGTATAATAATATGAATTTACTTATATTTCCAAACATTTTATTGCCTGTTGCGCACAGTGGTCTTGAAGCAACCATAGCTATGACTAAAATGCCAACCAAAACGGCTTACATAACTGTCTTTGTACATAATCATAGATCAAAATTTCGTTGAAAATAAAATTCCATCTGCTCCTATGCTTAAAATATTATAAAATGTTGATCTAGAACTTTCCAAATCTAGTTATATAATCGCGAAGGTCTATGGTAATATAATTATAACACTTTCTTACGTTATAAGCATAAAATATTTTAACTTAGTTATTCAAGAGATAATATTACATAATTGCATATTTTAAAAATTCTTATTGCATAAATTTTATAAATTTACAAAGTCAATATAAAATATTATTTTATATAAATTCATATGTGTTTTGATGAAAATTCAACGACAGTTTTTTTTTAATTGATTATATATTTAGGGTCGTCAATCGAATTAACTTTATAATTGAGCCAAAATCTTAAAAATACGCCATGAATGGATTCTCCAGCTTGCTCCGACCACATTCCGAAGCCGTCGTTGCCTAAAAAATGCAGACAATGTCCCAAATGATTTAGAAGAACGTGAATTTTTAATGTTTCCGACATTTCTGTGCTTCGGAAGGCTTTAGCGAGTTTACTTACATGATTTTTTAATTCTGACCAAACTGACAAAGCAGTCAACCCATTGGTGGAGTTTTTTTCACTCAATACATTTAAGGTATGTGCTCTCCCTTGTATAACTTTTGGATGGCTGGTTGCCCGAGCAGTGAGCCAGATATAACAAGAGCATGAACTTGTTCTTGTTTCTTTTGTCGAATCTTCATAGTTAGGCATGTTTGGAAGAGGCCGCGTTGCATTTGGTATATCCTTATCTCGGTCACAGAGAACCCTACGACATGTACCACAAATGCCTAATGGGAACTTCGAATTGGTCAATCAAAAATTTTCACTAACGTATTTTTTAATAAGACACTCCAATTTTCCGGTTATATTAAATTCTGAAGGCTTTGACGATCCGAATTTAATCTTTCTCCCGCAAGGCGCGCACACTTTAAATCTGTTCTCTTCGTGATTACACTTATGTTGCGGATGACTTATAGAAGACATGATGTGCAATCAAATAGCTTACACCAGAAATATTATCATCGAGAAAAATACTATCTGTTTTTTTTTACACTAATATACAAAACGATAACTTTAGAATACTCTGTTGAACAAGAAATACTAACAATTGCAGTTAAATTTTTTCCAAATTTTCATTTGACAATATTTTAGGCATAGGAGCAGATATGATTTTAATTCCAACTGCATATTGGTGTATGGATGCCTTCCAAAACAGGTATGCAAGCAGTTTTGGTTGGCATTTTAGTCATACCTATCATTGTTTCAAGACCACTGTGTGCGGTTTTCACGCTGTAAGCAATTATCCAAAATTTTTCAAAGTCGGATGGAATGGTTCTGAAAAAAGTTAATCCATGGGAAAGTTAAAAGATTTAAATATTTAGTTTCCGCTGCTTTTCCTTCCTGCAACGTCAAATAATGAATTGTCAGGTCCCTGAAACTCGCCCTCTTGTGATTCACACACTTTACTGGTGACAAAATTAAAGCTTTTTAAAAGTATTTAATTGACTAGGTAATTGTTTCAAAAGTTCTTCGATTATGGTGATTAAACGTTTTTGGCAGTCTTTTAATATGCTTCTTAAGTCAAGTTTATCACGCAGTTTATTAGCCTATTCTGTAAAATTATCGTGGAAAACTAAGTTTTGTATATTTTTATATTTGGAAAAAATTTATTTGTAGGGAAAAAATGCCAAATCTGGACACTCTGCTGTCCATGGCTATTTTGGTCTTCCCATATAAAAAAGGAAGAAAGACTTATTTTTATATGAAATTAATGTACTGAATGATTTATGACAAACTAACAATCCATTTGCCGCCTCTTTACTAATATTATTAGCAGATACACATTTTGCTAAACTAAGTCGTTCTGAGAGACTTCCCTTTTATGAAAAATTATGGAGCCAGCGAACTATTTAAGGATCATTTACTTTCACAAATTCTTTGCCAAATCGAACTTTAGTTTTTTTGTCGGTTGGGATACTTTGCATCGGTGGTCGGCATACTAACACATCCTTATAAACATTTTGGCGAACGTTCGAAAATTACCTTCGATATCCAATATATATATCGAACTAAAAAAAAACTGATATCCAACCTTAGTTCATAGTATGTTGGAAATACACTCGAGATGGGCTCTATAAAAATTTTTTTTTTTTTTCAAAAACAATAATTATTACTAAAAAAATTTTTATTATAGCTTAAAATTATAGAGGTGTGTTGTACAAAAACACATAAATAGAAGTTCACAAAAGTTGATATAAAACTATACGCCGATTTAAATAAATAACTTTTAACTGCACATGTTTTTTTACGAGGAGGAAGCATCGAAAGCCTAACACCGTCAGTATAAGACTGTAACCCAGAATAAACCTCCTACCGTTATGTACCATTCCCCTCCCAGTACCACCTTCAAGGATTTCGTCGGAATAATAATACTGTGTGACTGATAAAGTGACAGGTCTAATAGGTCCATTCTTTTGCAACCGAGCTACAAAAGAACACTCGCTTAAATGACAAAATTTCACGCAAAGCAACAACACAAACTCGGTCGGTTAAAAAATACGCGACCTGAAGAGTAGTGTTGTTAAGTGAAAGGCATTTTTCTGTAAATGACCAGAGTTTTGAAGATGAAGAAATAAATGAAAACGATGAAGTCAAAAAAGAAGGCGAAAGTGAAGATAAAGATGAAAATGGAGACGAATTAGGGTAACTGAAAGGGTAAGAAAATTTCTTGAATTTATGAAGTGAAACTTCTTTAGCGGCAGTTGGCTGGGAGTATATTGTCAAATTCAAGGGGAATAATGCACATGGAAATGGTACTTAGCGGTTTAGCGGTTTGAGAATAAAAGCAAAAATAAAGATGCTTAGAGATACAGGCAGAAACGAAGATCAAGGTGAATTTAAACACTTTAAGGTAAAGGTGAAGAGGAATATGCAAAAATAAAGATAAATATGAAGAAAATGATGAGGATGAAGATGATTGTTAGCGATATAAAACCCGATATTGTTATCGATATAATAATCGATATTGTTATCGATACAATAACGGATATTATTATCGGTATAATAATCGAAAAATAATTGATTTTGTTATGGATTTAGTAATTGATATTGTTATCGACTCTCCAAGGGTCTTTAAAAACTAGAAGAACGCTCGAATTTCGACAGTAGCTGGCACTCTAGTTTCAATTGTTTTTTGTCTCTTAGTCCCGTTGAACTAATCATATATTTCTTGCCAACTAGCTGCAGGGTTGCTTAATTAGCTAAAAGGAAATTTTACCTGAGTTGAGCGTTCTTTTGTCGCTCGCTTACAAAAAAATGCAGCTAATGATGAACAAAAAATATACATAATTAGAATTTTGAATACATCCTCAAAATCTGGACTTAAGGTATAAAAACGCGTTTTTCATGGGTTAAGCCTTATAATTATTTGTAACTTAATTTCCGATCAAAAATATATACAGTGCATACACGGTAACCGCAACCCTCAATGAGTGCAATACCTTGATTAATGCAAGCATCTAAAACAAAACATTGTAACATTTATAAATGCAACTTCAAAACAATTTAACCTCCTACCTACAACTTTCTTTGTTCATGCATGCCACGCACACAAAATTTTAAATTTTTTGCCTTTCTTTGACTTACCAGCAGAGATCGAAAATAACCGTCACCAAGTGTCTTGTATGGTGTTTCTCACCGAGGCATATCACAATGCGATCTTTTTGTGTTCCCTGTTGTGGGTTATTCATAGGGTGGCCAGATATTTTAGTGACATAATCAGTACAGTTGGGATCAAAAATCAGTATAAAGCCATAAAAATCAGCTCATTTTTAAGCGTCTTTTTCGTTTATTAACAATATAACAATCAAATAACAGCGCATTAATTAAAAAAAGATAACTAATCGACGTTTAAATACATATAGTATTATCAATATAACAGTTCATTAGTTTAAAACAAAGAAAACGTATTACATATGTATGTACAGTTGTGTTCACTTTTTGATGCATTTGAGCGAAAGTGCTAAAATCGGCAGTTTTTTACAACAAACATATATCACCGTTATGGTGTCGTTTCGCACAAACGAACAGCAAAGCAACAAAACAAACGCTAATTTTTGCTTTTCGTATTTTCGCATCAAAGAGTGAACTGCCTTAATAAAATCTGTGGACATTTGACAAAACAACTTCTCTCGAGATATGACAATTTTTCAAGATTTCTATCATATACATGAATTTTCAATGCGCATATTTCTGTCTTACCGCCATATTAATATGACTTTGAATATAAAAGTTATGGCTGAAAAAATTCCTGGCGAGGATATTTTTAATTAAATACTCAAAAATTATTATTTTTTTTATATTTTGTACACATTTGTTTAATGAACAAATTATAAACCAATCGTAAGTATTAAGAATATAGAATATGAAAACGTTGGATTGTCTATTTATCGGGTTGGCAGGTATGAACTGGTAAGTAATACTAGTAATTTTCACTCATCTCTTTTTAGAACTTACATTGCACAAGAAGCACAAAAGTAGTAGTAGTCGTCTTCAGTTTAAAATACTACGGCAGTTCCATGTCCTGAAGTATTTGGAACAGGGCTGTTATGTTGTATTGAATTCGGGCAGTTTTTTTGCGAAATGTTAGAAAACGAAGCAATTTCAAGGTGACAGCTTTTGAAAAATGGTTTAAATTCAAATAGCGCTGCATTTACACGTTCAATAAATTGCTTCGTATCTGCTCACATGCATGAGTTGTCAAAAACCATTCTTTTGAACATGGTCACCTCAAGTAAATGTCAATTATACCAATTAACAAAAACATCTATTAAATGTAAAAATCAGTACAAAATCAGTACAAACTCAGAAAATCAGTAGATTTTGCGTACTAATTTCGGGTTCTTAAAAATCAATACAATAAAAAAAAAATCAGCACATGTACTGATTAAATCAGCGCATCTGGCCACCCTAGTTATTCATCAACTGCTAAAATTTCCCTCAGCCAAAGACACTTTGGCAGGCCCTTTTATTTTTAAGTGTCTTAATTTGTGGGTTAGAGTGCAATAGGGTATAGTCTTTGCTCTGGGTATGCAGTTACAGTTGCATGGCTATACCCAACCCCGACTCTTGCGTCCTCGTTCGCGCACTCTGGGCAACGTGAGCAACCCATGTGCGAAATGCGGTAACCAATCCGAGTGGAGCCTTGGGTCATGGCAGAAAGAGAGAGAGCTTCGGTGGGGCCACTCCGACTTATTCGGTTTAAGGGCTCACTGTAGTCTGCAGCGTCTGTTCACCAATAGGTGCGGATGCAAGTGGGTGTCTGCTTGGAGCAAGCGACTCGCTATATACACGTGTATTTGGTTACGAAACCACCCCCGTCACAGCAATGGGTTGAGCGCTGGGTTTGGGACCCGCCACGTAAAGCCTCGGATGAGACCCCCCTTATGATGACGACCATGGCAAACGTTTAAAGGACTACGATTTGAGGGCATGCACCTGGAATGTCCGGACCCTTAATGGGGAAGGTGCCTCTGCCCGGCTGGTTGAAGTCCTCGTAAGGACAAAAGCTGACATCTTCGCCGTCCAAGAAATGCGTTGGACGGGGCAAGGCAAGCAATGTCTGGGGCCTTGCGACGTCTACTACAGCTGCCATTTAAAGGAGCGCAAATTGGGAGTTGGATTTGTGGTAGAAAGAGAGACTCCGTCGCCGAGTACTGTCGTTCACCCCGGTGGACGAGCGTCTAGCCACAATCCGCATCAAAGCGAGATTTTTTAACATCTCGCTCATCTGCGCCCATGCCCCGATGGAAGAGAACGATGAGGCAGCCAAGGATCTCTTCTATGAGTGCGAAGAGCTTGAAATGCTGGCCGACAGGAAGAATGCCCGAAAATCGATGATGAGCCCGCAGTCGATGATGACGGAGTCGACGTTCTACCTGACTATGACGAGGTACGTATAGCAATAACGCGGCTGAAAAACAACAAGGCTATTGGAGCTGACAGCCTGCCAGCTGAGCTATTCAAGTACGGCGGCGAGGAGTTGATAAGGTGCATGCATCAACTCTTTTGCAGAATATGGTCAGATGAACGCATGCCCGACGACTGGAATTTAAGTGTGCTCTGCCCAATCCCCAAGGTGACCCCGCCATTCGCGCCAACTACCGCGGGATCAGCCTTCTAAGCATAGGTTACAAGGTTTTATCGAGCGTATTGTGTGAAAGACTGAAGCCCACCGTCAATGAACTGATTGGGCCTTATCAGTGTGGCTTTAGACCTGGAAAATCCACCATAGACCAGGTATTTACAGTACGCCAAATCTTGGAAAAGACCCCCGAGAAAAGGATCGACACTCACCACCTATTTGTCGAGACTTTAAAGCCGCTTTTGACAGCACTAAAAGGAGTTTCCTATACCCCGCTATGTCTGAATTTGGCATCCCCTCAAAACTCATACGGCAGAGAAACTCAACGTAGAAGCTACTTTGGACTGAGTAGGCAATTCAAGAGTAAAGTCCTCTCTCGACGTACGAAAACCACGCTCTCTAAGTCACTAATCATGCCTGTGCTGGTATATGGCGCAGAAGCATGGACAATGACAACATCCGATGAGGCGGCTCTTGAAGTGTTGGAGAAAGATTTTGCGGAAGAGTTACGGGCCTTTACGCGTTGGCGACGGCGAGTACCGCAGACGATGGAACGATGGGCTGTATGAGCTTTACAACGACATGGACATAGTGCAGCGAATTAAAATACAGCGGCTCCGCTGGCTTGGCCATGTCGTTCGAATGGACACTAACGCTCCAGCTCTGAAAGTATTCAACTCGAAAGCCGCTAGTAGTAGCAGAGGAAGATGGAGGCCCCCACTGCGATGGAAAGATCAGGTGGTGAAGGACTTCGCTTCACTTGGCGTTTCCAATTGGCGTCAGTTGGCACAGAGAAGAAGCGACTGGCATGCTTTGCTGAACTCGGCCAAAATCGCTTAGGCGGTTACAGTGCCAAAAAAGAAGAAGAATTTGTGGGTTATTGTAAGACTAAAAAATATAAGTGGGCGTATATAAGTGGAAGCATAGCGTTAGGCATTTTTTTACACGATATATACATATGCACACATACATGTGCGAACACTTACGACAAAGAAGAGAGCGTGCACATTCATAATAGGATACATCGGAAATAATCCCGAAAAAGTCTTGAAAACTCCGAATTAGTCCTAGGCATCCCGAAAATCCCAAAGTAGTATCGAAACTCCCGAAATAGTCCAAAAACTCCAAAGTAGTCCCGAAGATTCCAAAATCCCGAAGAAGTCTGGAAAATCGCGAATTATTCCCAAAAATCCCAAAAATTTGCGTAGAACTGGAAGTTGGAAAATACTTGAATATCTTATTTGCGTGGCATAACAAAAGTATTAGTTAGTTGAAAGATTATAAATCAAAATGATTCGCTCCACGAATCAAATCACAAATAAATTTTATTTTTTATTTGGTCAACAAACCAAATCACAAATCAAATATATTTCTTAATTGATAGCGGATTTTAACTCAATAAGGATTTAAAATCACGCAACCTTGTCACCGCATGTAACGTTGACGTTGCTTATATCTCTTTCCCTTTTGGTTGTTGTTGTTTCCGACAGGGTGGGTGTATGATGTATTTTGGAACAAATTTCCGTCATCCCTTGTCAAATTTGGTTTGGAGACAAACCGGTTTCGGCGGTGTGCCATCTTGAGTGTCGTTTTTCGTTCTGCATAATTTTTGTTGGTTGCCCGTATTTATACTCCTTGTTAACTACCTCTTTCTTTTGTTAGGTACGTCTTTTTAGTTTTGCAGTGTTTGCGGTGCTCAATAGGTAGATGAATCATTTTGGCTCGTTTTTGACGGCAGGTAGAAGTCCGTGATCGTGATCGTACAGTAGTTTTAGAGGTTCAAACAGTACGTCCGATACAGTATTTTTTTTGCTCATTTTGCTTTGAAGGTCTTCTGTTTATATATTTCCATATTTTCTAATATATTCAAACTTTGTCCTTTATGTTGTACACGGAGAAGTTCTGTTGTTTGTCCAATCTTCATTGGTGTGCATTTATTTTTGATCATGTGATTCGCAAAGTTCGATTCTATTGCAGCCTCTGGTTTTCGTTTTTTCTTATTATAAACCCTTATGTGTTCTCGATACCTTGTTCTTATATTTCGCTCTGTTTGTCCTATGTAACTGTGTCGGCACTCGCAGGTTAACTTGTAAACACCCTGTTTAAGGGATGACGGAAATTCGTTCCAAAATTCTTCATAAACCCACCCTGTCGGAAACAACAACAACCAAAAAGGAAATATTTATGCCAGTCAGGCTTATTATTCCAAAACCAACTTACTATTGACTGTATACCAACGACGTTCACTGAAGATCAACAACACAAACGCCAATATTTGGTTTAATAAACAGTGTATTGCTATGAATGTTATACCAAAGTTCGCACAAATGAAACCGAAATCAAAACCAACAACGAAACAGAAAATTGTTAGGAGAGCCGAGAACAACTACATCCAATGTGAATTAAAAAATTTGCACGCCAAAAAGGAACATACAAATGCGGAGCTATTGGCCATCCACCTACAGTTAGCGGAGCATCTGCCAATCCAAACCTTGATGGAAATAATAGAGAAAATAAAAGCCGATAATAAAAAACTCATGAAGAAGAAGTATGAAAGGTTGAACAAGAAACTCGATAGCTTGAGGACGAAACAAGGCAACAACAAAATCATGATAAATGCAGAACAGAAATTCCACTCCCGATTTGTAAACTTGACGTTTTACATCAATGAGCAAGAACCAGAACTACTAAAAAAAGGCCTCAAACACAACCCTGCAGGGAAACCCAAAACTGGTGAACCAAATTTGTAGTTCCGTACTAGATCTTTATCGCCAAAAACGAACCAGTCCGATAGTAACTAGATCGCCACCAGTTAAAAAGCAGCGATATGTGGTACCTTAAAAAAACAATCTCTATCTAAAATGACGAATTTAGAACTGGTTCAAAACTATAGAAAAAGGGATGCGGAACGAACTAGATCTCATTTGGCGAATTTTGAACTAGTTCGAAACTACTGAAAAAGTAATGCAGCGGGGGCTTGTTTACTTTAAATAGATTTTTGCTTGGCGGGTTTTTCGTTCAAATACGCTTTCAGTCTGCACGTCGCAGATGCTTTTTCATAGTTTAGTAATACAAAACTAATATTTGTGTAAACATCTTAACATTGTGGGACCTTCTGGAATATAACCAATAACCAATAACAGTCAGAACCTCTGAAAATTCAGCTACAGCCAAAGGTATGTAAACATGTTTTCAAATGCACAATTTAATTTATATTCATTCAAACAAATTTGATTTCAGACCATGGTAACCCAAAAAGAAATCATCTTGTTACTTTTTTCGTTTACAACTGGTTCGAAACTATAGAAAATGGGGTGCAAAGCGAACTAGACCCCATGTGTCGAATTTAGGACTGGTTCTGAACTATAGAAAAGGTAATGCAGCGGGGGACAATTTCCAATTCCTATGACATCGCTGTGCTAAATTCGCCAGTTGTTTGCATGCAAAACAGATTTATCGCGAACTAGTATTGGTTCTAAATGTACTAGAAGCACACCAGTTCAAAACTAGAGATTTTCCCCACAGGGAACATTGAAAGTTACAACCGAAAGAGGGAACTTGAACAAACCATCGTGGACACTGAAGTTATTATATCACGGCTTCTAACTGAAGAACAGGAGCACGCCAGACACATATGTCTGGAAAAACTAGAAAGCAGAAGAACGAAAACCAAGCCATAAAAGGGCTCAAAGAAAAGCTAAGGGCAAACAATGTTATAACCACAAAAGCAGACAAAGGCAATACGACCATATTAATTGATAAAAAAGATTACATAGAGAAAACTGAAAAACTAATAACTGAAATAGGGTGCAATAAATTGAGAAAAGATTCCACTGAAGAATACCACCAAGCAGCAATAAAGAATACCATAAAAAAGCGCAGCCATAATAAAGGATTATCTACCATATAGACTAACACTTAAGAACCCGAGTGTCCTTCCGTTGATAGCTTTGCCGAAGACACACAAACCAGGCACCCCGGTGAGACCTTTCATTAATTACAAGTCTGCTTGTAGGCACCTTAAAACGCTGCTGAAGGATAACGTGGATCTACGCAATAAATATACTATTACAAATACAACGGAACTAATCGAGAAAATGAAATCGTTGAAGATCAACGAAAACACTAAATTCGTATCATTTGACATCAAGGACCTTTACCCATCGATACCAACAATAGAAACCATACAGACCGTACAAGAAATACTGATGGGAAAAATGAAAAGAGAGGCTGTCACGGAAATAATAAACGCGTTGAAGGTTACATTAAAACAAAACTACTTCCGGTTCAACAATAAGATATATAAACAGATTAACGGGTTAGGAATAGGCAATCCGACGTCAGCAATACTCATGGAAGTATTCATGCAAACACTGGAGGAGAAATACATGAAAAACCTATTGACCAACCTAGGAGTAAAATTCTACGCGAGATATGTCGATGATGTAATATGTCTAATAGAGGGAAACAAAGAGAAACAGATACTAGACTATCTCAACAAACAACACCAGAATATAAAATTCACCATGGAAACGGAAAAGGAAAGAAAGATTAACAATCTGGATTAAAATAAACGATACCACGAACAAGATAGAGTTCGAAATATGCAGAAAACCAACAGCCACAGACACAATTATACACAATAGCTTAAACCACCCACAGCAACACAAAAATGCAGCATTTAGACAACTAATAACAACAACAACAATAAACAGGGTGTTTACAAGTTAACCAGCGAGTGCCGACACAGTTACATAGGACAAACAGAACGAAATATAAGAACAAGGTATCGAGAACACATAAGGGATTATAATAAGAAAAAACGAAAACCAGAGGCTGCAATAGAATCGAACTTCTCGAATCACGTGATCAAAAATAAATGCACACCAATGAAAATTGGACAAACAACAGAACTTCTCCGTGTACAACATAAAGGACAAAGTTTGAATATATTAGAAAATATGGAAATATATAAACAGAAGACCTTCAAAGGACAAATAATAAATGAGCAAATAAATACTGTATCGGACGTACTGTTTGAACCTCTAAAACTACTGTACGAGAAGAAAAAGGACAACAACAAAATATTAAGGACAGACATGGAAGGGAATACACCAACTGCAAAAACAAAGCGGGTAAAAATCACGGACTTCTACCTGCCGTCAAAAACGAGTCAAAACAATTCATCTGCCTATTGACCACCGCAAACACTGCAAAACTAAAAAGACGTACCTAACAAAAGAAAGAGGTAGTTAACAAGGAGTATAAATACGAGCAACCAACAAAAATTATGCAGAACGAAAAATGACACTGAAGATGGCACAACGCCGAAACCGGTTTGTCTCCAAACCAAATTTGGCAAGGGATGACGGAAATTCGTTCCAAAATACAGCTTATATCTCTCTCTCTCTCTCTATCAACAGCAAATATGATATGTTTCTACGCACTTCTACGGTACATTGCGTACACGTTCGCGGGTAACCGCGCTCTAACACTAAGTGTCCGTGTCCAACAGCAACGGAAAACTAGTAAGAAAGTCTAAGTTCGGGCGGAGCCGAACATTAAATACCCGGGGCAAGTACCAAATATATGTTTTGACGTAGAATACGTCTTACCTTACGATATGGAGGCTATGCTGAAATGTTGTAGTTGTAAATTTTAGAGCTTCACGAAAACGCTTATTGCACGAGAACTAATGAAGCGATTTCTAAGAAGAGTATGGCGTTTCAAAGATAAAATTCGAAACCTATCGACAGATTCATTTTTCTAAGTAACGGATTCGGTTTCTGTCGTAAAAATAACCGTAAACATTGGCTTATTTTGGGGTAAATTTGAGCCTTTAAAGTGCTCCTGCGGCTTATGATTTGCAGATATAACTTTCATTTTCGGGATATAGATTATTTGGAGCAGTAGAAATATTATCGTGTACAAATTTTATATAAATTCAACAAATATTGAGCATGTTAAGGCAAAAAATTGTTGAAAAAATTTGCAATTTTTTTTATTACCAAAATGCTCGAAACCCCCTCGAATGATTTTGTTTTCATTTTCTTTAATCAAAAGTTCAAGAGTTTTCCTTTCGTTTGGTATACGGGAAGAATTGATATCTTCTAAGTATGTTTATTTGATTCAGATATATGGGCATAAGTGCTTTCCCATACAAAATCACTTCGTCATCGTTTTGCAAACACGTGCATGCGTTGGAAGTGTGGGAACGAGACAAAAAGTATGTATGGGTGCGTAAGTACATATCTGTGTTTTTGATAAACAGATGGCGCAATATTTATAACCTAATCGTAAAGTAAAGGTGATTACGTACATACATAAAGAAAAGGATAAAGGCAATGGTAGAAATAAAAACAAAAACAAAGTTGCGTAAAGATAAAAGCAAAAACGAAGACCAAGGTAAATTTAAACACTTTACTTATATAAGGGCAAAGGTGAAGGGAATATGTATATGAAGAATATGATCAACATAAAAATAAAAACAAAGATAAATATAAAGAAATGGATGGGGATGAGCATACCGATAAAAGTATAGATGAAGACAGAGGAAGAAAGATTAAAATAAAAGTCGGTTTAGAGAAAAGGATATAGATAAGAGGCACAGAGACTCAATCTGGGAACTACTTCGGGATTTTAGAGATTTTCGGGATCCTCGGGACTTATCGATATAAAAATCGATATTTTGTCGGTTTTGTGATCGATATTTTTATCGATATTGTTATATCGATATTTTCGGAAATTAAATGATCGATATTTTTATCGCTATGTTTTTCGATTTTGTTGTCGATATTTTTATTGATTTTGTTATCGATATTTTTATCGATATTTTTGTCAGTTTTGTCATCGATATTTTTATCGATTTTGCTATTGATTTTGTAATAGATATTTTTATAGATTTCGTTGTCGACATTTTAATCGATTTTGTTATCGATATTTTTATCGGTTTTTTATCGATATTTTTATCGATTTTGCTATCGATATTGTCATGGCTTTTGTTATCGACATTTTTATAGATTTTGTTATCGATTCTCTTAAAGATTTGGTAACCGATTTTGTAATCGATTTAGTTATCGATTTTGCAATCGATATTTATATCGATTTTGTTATCGATATTTTTACCGATTTAGTTATCCTTTTTGCTATCGATATTATTACCGATTTTGATATCGATATTTTCATCGATATATTTATCCCATTTGTTTTCGATATTTTTTCTTAGTGTGTGTTTTTGTTTTTGACTTGGATATGCTCTTAACCATACCACGTATTCTACGTTTAAATTTAGCGGCTGTATCGGAAGGCGCTGGACTGTTCCCTTTTCACCTTTCCGAAAGCTAAAGCTACATGGTAAGCCGGGATGTACAAATTTTGAGTAAATTAGCGTCCTTAAATTTCGAAATATTGAAGTTTCAAGCATTTCTGAAATTTAACGTTATATGAAAAACGGCCGCAATTTTAGTCCGATTTCAGTAATTTTCAACGTTTTGCTTTTATGTGGCAAGCACAATAACCATACCGAGTTTGGTACAATTTGGTAGAACGGTTACCGATATACATATATGTGATCATAAGTAGGCGGTGCCACGCCCATTTTCCAATATTTTATCATACACGTATTTCATGGTAAAGAATTGTTGCAAACATCAATTTTGAATAAATTATCTTTAATATTTACTGATTTATCGAAGATTTTGTATTTCTCTAATTTACCGTTATATGCGATGTAGGCGTGCTTATTGTCCGATTTAAAAAATTTTCGGCCGTTTGGTACGTTGTACCAAAGCTAACAACTGTGCCAAGTTTGGAAGAAATTGGTGCAGCGGTCAGCAAGATATATACATGTAACCATGAGTGGGCGTGGCTACGCCTATTTTCTAAAAATTTATAATATTCTTATTTTTCGTCTAAAAGTTATTTTTAATATCAATTTTAAGTAAATAATCTTCAGTAGTTACTAAAATATCGCAGTTTTCGTATTTCTGAAAATTACCGTTATATGGGAAGTGGGCGTGGTTACAGTCCGATTTCGCCGATTTTCAATACCAATCTACCTTGGATACATGGAAACCTACATACCAAATTTCGGTGAGATATCTAATTTTTTGCTCGATTTATCGTGTACATGGACGGACGGACAGACGGACGGACAGACAGTCACCGCTAATCGATTTCTCTTTTCTTTCTGAACCGTTATGTGAACAAAGTTAGTATACCCTTGTGCACAAGTGCGCTCGGGTATAAAGATATGCAAATAACCCTTTCCCACTGAGAGGAGCACACATCTACAAAAAATAAACCATTATAAATATTATACTTTTTCTCTTAAATAGTGACGGTTATTTTGGGACACTTTCAAAGTGGAGAGGGATATTTTACAACGCTTTTATCAACTTGCAATGTTGTGTTCCAGAAACTTTCAATGTTGTGCTCCAGAAACTTTCAATGTTGTGTGTCCGACACCATAAAGCAAAGCTT
>NW_023461844.1:0-22732 GCF_013731165.1 Rhagoletis pomonella
ATTTTATTTTATTTTATTTTATTTTATTTTATTTTATTTTATTTTATAACTTAGATCCTTTTTTAAACAAAAATATATATTATGTATATATTTTAAAATGTTGCAGAACCACCTCTAACAACTTTTACATATGTTGCGCACAAGTAGTCACAATAACTAGTAATTTTTAGCAAAAAAAAAACCGACTTCAACTCTCATATAAAAAAAAATATATATATATATATCTCATGATCCGCTGATCGGATCTTAACCAGATTAGTATGGGACCACCTCTACCTTTCCGATGCAAAAAGAATTATCGAAATCGGTTGACGTGGTCCAAAGTTATACGGTAACATACACACAAAAAAAAAAAAAAAAAAATATATTCCGACGAACTGATAACCTCCTCCTTTTTTGGAAGTCGGTTAAAAAATACGTTGAAAACTAACAAGCAGAAGTACAACCAAGTCATCCCTTTTATAGACCTTATAGACCACTTTCCTGGGGTAAACCATGCGACTTTTTTAGTCTAGGGATTAAAAATATATACACTTGAAGTTTTGCCTTTACCAAAGGAGCGGCTACTGCTCTTACTATAATTTGAACACAGCCCATCCCTATCCGGTGAATGTACGCATCCCTAAGCCATTCAGTAACTTTTCGGAACTTTAATAACGCGGGGTTGGTAGAAGCATTACTTAAGTCTAGAATTAAAGCTAAATGCTGAGGATTAATCTTTAAGAGAAATTGGAGAAATATTAGGCAGAACTTACTCATCGATACAGAGGGTAGTATCGAATTATGTTTCAACCAGTTCTATCTTGTTAAAACCCCATTAACATTTCTAGGACTTACTCGAACGCAGGATACGGAAACATACCATAACCATGGATAAAAATGACAGGAGAAAATATAATAAATGTTTTGCTTAAATGGTCCGTTTCTTAAAAGAAATCCATGTTTTCATGTCCTTAAATTGCCGGCCAACAGCTTTTTAGGAGAGCTGTTTTGATTACACCAAAGCATAAAAAATGCATTTCATTTTATTTGACAACTTCCAATTCCGGCACTAATGATGTAAATTTTCGCACTTTTAAAAAAAAAACAGAAATAATAATGTTGTTGCATTGTCCACCCACAAGTTATGAAATGCATAAATGCTCATTATGCGGAGCTTTATATGAATAAAAAGTTTGACAGCTTTTTGTTTTTTTTTTTTTTTATGAATGTAGGCGTACATATATGTTAGGTACATATCTACATATAGTTCTGAATATGTAAATGACCAATTAACGCAAACTTTTAACCATTAAAAAATGTTGTGTTTTAATCAAATTGTAACAAGCACACACTTTTCTACTAACTGAAAACATCTGCTGAGCTTAGAGAGCATAAAATTCCTACGCGAAAAAGATAAAATCTGTAAAAAATTCGAATTCTGGGAATTGCACAGAGCGTGCGTGCCAGTAGGCAATGATTGTGTCATGAAAAGTTAGATAGTGCCAGTTTTGTACTAAACTTTATTATGAGGTGTTGGTACTTTGTCAGAATCATAATACTACAGGAGGCGCGCAAAAATGTAGAAATCCATAGACACACTTGCGGCAGCGCCATGCATTCTGAAGGCCGAAACTATTAGCCCAGTTATGCGTACTTGCACTGTTATACCATTTTTACATAAAAATCAAAACCCAACAGAATTCTACATGTTAACCGCTTACACGCAAAGCCCGTTTAACAGATTCCTATGTGACAACTCTCATGCAAAGCTAAGTATGCATAACTGGGCTATATCGCGAAAGTCTCCTGTATTGATGAACAGGAGCGCATATAGGAGATGATTGGTGAGGTACATCTTCTGTCACGTAACCCAATCCGGGGCCTATATCTACGAAGACTGCATCTGAATCGGTTAATTACCAAATGAAATAAGTCAGATTTTTTTCGATACGAAAAATTTAATGCAATTCGGTTCGTGTAAAGTAGCTCTGTAGAACTGCATCAAACTTGCCATAACCGAAAAATGCTGACTTATTCTCTTTGGTAATTTACCGATTCATCTCAGAAACCGAGGACGGGTATGCCCATTACTGCCATTGACTTTTGGTTAAAACCATGTGAATAAATCGTGCAGGTGTTAGTCGCGGTAAAGCTGCTTCTGTGATATCTTCGATAAGATAGGTTTGTTGCTTAGGGAAAACTACGCCTGAGCTGAAAACCCTAAAAGTAATTTCCTTCACTTGTAAAGTCGATAAACTTAGTAAGAAGGACGGCTGCCTTTTGTGTGATTTATTTAATCCGATGTTGGAGAATATAACACCGTGCGACAGTCAATTTTACACACGAAAAAATCAATATATTCACAAAACTTGGGGCCAAATAAAGTAAAACTGCGTTTTTAGTTCTTCTATCTGACGTCAGCATTTTTTTTACAAGGACTTTGAAATCTTTAATTGTTTTGTATACAAGGGCGTAGCCAGCCTTTCACTTAGGGGGCAGGAGTTTATATAGAGGGTAAAAATGTTTTTAATTATTCTTTATTTTTTTTTGTGTACATAAATAGAAATTTTTGGGCTTAAGGAAGTTTTCTGGTATCCTTTACAACGATACCAATTTTTTAAAAATTGGTTTATAATTCTTTTGTTTAAAATATTTTACTTATAAAAAAGGTGTTTTCTTGATTTTAACTGGAAGAAAGTGACTGGCAACTTCAACTGAACCGAAATGTTTTACGAAAGTTTGTTAATTTTTTACTATTGAACAAAGCACGAGACTTGGATTTTTATGGTTTTTGTTAAAGCATACACTATAGTTTTATGAAAAATATTTGAAATGAAAAAATAATAACAATAAATAATAAAAACTGGTCGTATAGTTTTGATGAGCGCTATGTTTTTTTTACTTCGTGATTTAATTTACGAGCAAATATGTTACTCCTTCTAATAAAAAAATACTATATTTATTTAAAGGTGTGACATTAATATTTGCAAAGACACAAGATTTTCTTTTTGATTCGGCGAGACAATCAAATATATACTACAGCCATTCCAAATCACTGCAATTGTGATTCTTGAAAATGTATCTATTAATAGAAGCTGGAAACCTTTTCAATTATCTCGAGTATGGATCATGTATTTACACCTTTTTGATTAGTTTTTATGTACACAAATTTATATATGAATTTTCGTCGAATTGCTATTGTAAATAATTTTTATTACAAAAGAAATGTAATCAAAATAAATCATTTCGCTGAGCTGCAGAACAATCGGATTTCACTACCTTTGTAACAGCAAACAAAATGTTTCGAAAAACCATAAATCTGTTTTTGCTTTATGTACATAAGTACTTACATAGGCAGCTGCCGGTCAAAGCGACTGGCTGCTTGTTAAAATTTTCTGCACATTTCTACGTTTAAAATTTGCTGCTTACTCGTTGCTGAATATGTGCGCATCTTAGATATTACTACCATAAGCGCGGGCGAGGATGTGGGTGTGTGTAAAAAAAAAAAACAAATAATTGTGAGCAGACCAGAAGTTCATTTGCCTACGAGTATTGCTTCAGGCATCAGAAAACGTGTAAGACTAAGCAATGCAAACACTTGAATATTATTTTTATTTTCACCCACAGTCCAGGATTAAACAATCATAAATATTACCTGAGTGCGGCCGCGTGAAGTGTATCACGAAAATTGCGCAAAGTCACGGCTTTATGAGAAACGTATATTACTTAAAGGCACTCATAATGCTCACGTGGGGACACAAATATTTTGAAAAGAAAAATTTTATATTTGTCCATTGTTTTTTTTTTTTTTTTAACGACCACAAGCAAAAGCTATGTATGCACATATGTATATGTGTGTAGAAAGTGACTAAGCATGCCAATATGGAATGATTTTTTAGCTTATCAGAAAGTTTAACAAAACTGTTTACAAATGTATTCATGAAAAATATTTAGAAACGAAAACTATTTAAATTTTATACGCTGTTGTATGTTTTGGACAATTAAAATTAAACAAAAAGTATGTTAATCTAGCATGCATTTTTTAAAACTTATTCTTCTTCTTTGCCGAGTCCAAAAAGCATGCCAGTCGTTTATGTTCTGCGCCAACTGACGCCAATTGGAAATGCCAAGTGAAGCTAAGCACTTTTCCACCCAGTATTTCCGACGCATAAGAGACTTTCTTTCTGCGTTGAATAAATACTTTAAGGGTTGGAGCATTTCGGTTCATTCGCACGATCTGACCCAGCCAGCGGTGAAGCTGTGTTTAATTTCATCGTATCGTTTCATCATCCCATACTCCAAAGACCGCTTCATCGGATGTTTTCATTGTCAATGAATGAGTTGCCGCATTAGTTTTGAGGGGATACCAAAATTCACTCTTCCGGATGCGGCTTAAAATCGTCAAATAAATGGTGTGCATCGATTACCTTCTCGCCGGTCTACATATTTCAAGATATATCTTGAATTTACTGGGCCTTATACCATACTGATAGGGTGTGGTGGGCATTAACCTTTGCTTTGGAAAGCATTTGTCCGACGATATTCTGTATAAGAGTTGATAACTAAGCTGGCAGGACGTCGGTTAAAGTAGCTTTGTTTTGGTGTTTCAGCCGCAAAATTGGTATTCGTACCTTTTCATATTTAGGCGGGTGGATATCGACGCTGCCGTCATTGATGGGGCGCTCTGGCTTATCTCCTCGACTGCCTTCAGTGTTGTTACATTCAAAAGTTTTCATGATAAAAATTTCGGACGTTTTTACTTTCCAACATCATATCAAGCTTTCGCAATCACGTTTTTCGACCTCATTATTTTTATTGCGAATAACACGCATCACATACTTCTTCAGCTCCTATAACTGGTGGCCCTGTAGGCGGTATATTTTTCTCTCCTGCTTCGTGATATTCTTCACTATAGCAGCTGTACTTTCGTAAGTCGAGTGGCGAATAAACTGGCCAAGTTTACGACATTGAGCTTCCCTTGCGTGGTTGGGTGGACATGTCTTTGCCACACAGTGGCGTGCGCGTATCTTGGCGACAATAAGGTACGGAGTGCGCGCACATTCACAATACATACCACCGTCTATCACATCATAATCGTTGTCGGTTACCATTTTTAGATCCGCAGTCGGCCATATAGCCTAATAAATTATTTTATGCTGGAACCTAAAGCTGCCTTTATATGAGTTGACTTTCTGTCTACTTTGAGGCAAGCGATTCTTAAATTATCATTTACATGAGCGTTTTTGCTCTAGCGATGTTGAATTGCCTCGAAAATCGCCTTAATCCTGCAGATCAGTCTGTTTCGGGTATGCCGAAGTTGATCAGCCTTAGTCAATTATCAGACTTTTAGCCATGATGACGGAATTTTACTACGGCGGATCCATAGATCCCTTCCTTTGCCACCCTGACATTGAAGTCTGAAGTAGGTAATTTAGATGAACTTTTGGGTCGGGGTGTGTGCGCGAGTAAACGGGATGTTGAAGAATCTGGCTTTGGGAGGATAGGACGCTGCTAACTTTAGTGAATCATTAAAAGTGCATGTGGGAGTGGCACCACCGAAGCTCCCACTTTGTCTGCCATAACCTATGGCTCCATACGGAAATTTTCTTCGCGAAGGAGGATTCGAACATGCAAAGTTCTGTTTTGCACGCTGGTTCTCAATAGTGGCGTTGTCAAAATCATAGTTTTACTCAAAAATTAATTCTGGCCAAGTTTTTAAAACTTTTATTCTATTTACTTATTTGAATATTTACAGATATTTATATTCATGCTTTATATACAGGGGCGGCGGATGACGTGGGTATGGTGGTTAGTGGTAGGTAAACATTTAATATCCAATCAAGACCTTTGCTCCCACCACAAACAACCGATTCAGCCATCTGTCTCTGGCTCTTTGGGCTTCGTCCGTGCCACCCCCGCTTTTGCCATCAGATACGCATCCATCCAACACACTATTTGTGGTCAACATGACGCCACTGTTGGTCATTATAATTGAGTTTTCGGCAAACGAGTGATGTGATGAGTTCTTGCACTGAAATAAACCACCACGCCATTGTGTTGCCTTTCAAGGTATCGATAAAGGCGCGTCGAAAGCCGGCGGTCATCAAACAGTAGGTAATTGGATTGCAACAGCTGCTAAAGTAGGCGACCAATTGAAAAAAAAAACGAAATCAACGCAAAGCTCACATAGTTATTTGTGGATTGCTGGGCCCACTATGAACATTGCAACCTTGTTTACAACATATGTACATATAACGGTGTTCAGCTGAAGAACAATAACTCCCACATAGGCACAAATAGCATTTTCCGTTGTTGTGTTGGATTTGCGTACGGCGAGGAAATCTGGCAAAATAAACAAATGGAAAGAAAGCTATTAATAAAACAAATTGTCGTGTAGCTGGAGTGCAATAAATCACTATTTAAAAGCTATTAGCGTGCTACGTTAAATTTAAAGCAAATGGTTGGCAAAATGCCGCTTTATGGCGTGCTGCGCCATTAGATTATGGCGTTACTAGTATTTAAAACCGCGTGCGGTTAAAACGCCAAAATTTAATTTAACTTTTAACACAGGTGGGCAGGACTGTACGTCAGAATTTTAGGCGGTTAGTGTATCAGATTTCATTAAAATCCGTGCATCTGTTCCTGAGTGAAGAGATATCTCGCGTGGTCTCGGTTTTCTTTCAAATTTAATATCACCCTTTACCACTAAAAATGTAAATTAAAAAAAAAAACATTATTGCGCATCTACAGGTCAAGCTTTTTAATTTTAAAGCTCGAATTCGAAAAAGCGGTGCAGATCGGAATACCTTCACAAAAAATGCCTTCGCGTATTATATATACTTATTTAGTAAGATATGTAGATATGACTTTTCTAAAAGCTGGCAACACTAATAACAACCTGTTTACAAAAACAAATTCCGTTTATGTATGTAGGTGAAGATTTACAAAATGAAACATCGCTCGTCTTTTCAGCAAAGATTTTCCATATTTACTAAATTTTATGTTTTTTTTTTACACTGAAATTGCCAATTTAATTGAAATTCGATACATTGATCACGTTCTTGAACCTCGAGAAAAAAAGCAACTTTTTTAAATAAAATTTATAAATTTCGGTGGCATAATTTATTACCTTTTTTTGTTATATTTGAAATCATTAAACCGAACCACATGCGCGCCTTAAGCGATTACACTCATTTGTATGAACACATGTACATATTAACAATGTATGTACCAATTGAAAGCTGCAGGATAGCAATGAGCCCTTTTATTCGGCATATTAACGTTTACCTCAACCAATGAAGCGGTAGATTTCGTGTAACCGCAGACTTGGTGTTTTTGATATTGATTTACTTCGCATATCCTGCTCTATACACACATACATACATATGAATTTATATAATTGTTGCTATTGGCTTTAATGACGCTGTTGGTACAACTTGAAACATTACTGCAAATTTATCTCAGCCATCGCAATTAATGACGATGTGCTGCACCCAATCTCCCATTCTGATCATTGTTATTTACCTATTGTGATTTACTGATTTCATCGAGCCGGCAATACAAATGACGCCATTCGCATTTCGTCGTGAGTAGTTTGTGTCTAAAATTCACTACTGTTGTCGGCATCGAATACGTTGGAACGTTGTCATCAAAAAGTGTAAAAAGCCTGAAATAAAAAAGAATAAATAAATGGAAAAACCTATGTTTGTATGTAGAGAGTTAAAATAAATGGCGGTTGCATTTTTTCGTTGCCATTCTTTAGCGCAACGAATCGTACATATTTACTTATGTATATCGGTTAATTCTGATGCAGGATGGTAGTAATTGAATTTTGGTTGAATTTTTTTTTGTGAGGAAACTCATTGATTTACATAACTAACGTAACATTTTTTTACATCAAAATTTTTATTTTTATTAAATTCATAATTTTTGATTGTTATACCATCCTGTTTTACTGTAAATATCCACAGTGCTGCACATGACAACTGGCAGAAAACACAATCCAAAAAACTGTTACTCAACACGATCTGTATGCCTTTTTTCCTTGATCAGGTCATCTTCTCAAGATATATAGGTACTTTTATTTTTATGAAAAAAAAAATTCAAACTAATTCTAATAAAAATCAAGCCACCAACGATAAAAAACGATGGATAACTTGTTTAAGTTATAATGCCAAAATGAATATGTTCAATAATTTTTTGTATGAAATAGGAGCAGGAAATAATGTTACAGCATAATTTTTTTTTCATTCGAAATTCAGATTTAAGGAATGTTTCCAGCTCTAAAGAAAAACGAAAAATTCGTACAAAATCACGCATGAGAAATTGTAAAGACATTTTCTGCTATCAAATCAGTTTGAAGCTCTCAAGAAAAAAATGCTCGCATATTTATTTCTTCAAGAATATTTACAGCAAAAGCAAAGTACCTTTTCAAGCAACGGAAATAATGAAACATATTTCTTTGTGATTTTTCTTGACAGCTGGATTCTACGCCTTAAAATGAAAATATCTTAGGCAACTGAATATACGACCCAAAATTAGGTTTACTTAAAAATTTAAGGAATGTATAAAAACATATTATTTGAACAATAAAATCTAAAAATAAAAAATAAAAAAATAAAAAAAAACTATGTACATCTTTCTTGTTAGAAGAATATGGCCCAATTTCGCCGGTTCCGACAAGTGATTAATACGTTTTAGTAAAAAGGCAAGCGCTTACCAAATTTCATTAGGGGATATACAAACGGACAGAAAGGGGAAGACAAAGATGGCTAAATCGACCCAACACGACTTTCTGGCCATTTTGGTAAACTTTTTGTGAGTAAATTTCTCCTTCTTCTGCTACTTAAAAACATCGGAGCAAAAAAACTGTGTCTTACTAAGCGTCATGCTTGTCGAGTAGACCTGATAAAATGTTTCCTGGTGATATGGCATTGAAAATATCAGCGATAGGTAACAGATGACTTTCCATGTCATAAGTGTCGGTTTCCAACTTGGTTATCCTTCAAGCTGAAAATAAATTCTTGCGGCTGAAAATACAAATTCACTTTACAAGCAAACAACTGACAGCCGCGCCCATACCGCGCTCAATGCAACTAACCTCTTGGACAGGAAATAAAAACAAAAAATGCGAAGACTGAATGTGTTGCACTTGCATATCCACATCTGTATATACATATGTACAGTCAACAATTTGATTAATTCAATTTCATTTAAGCCGCAAGTGCAAAATTTAATTAAAAGTACATAATCGGCTGTTCACGCGAATTATTCCATTGCAAATGTTGTAAAGTTGATATCGCAATTAACGCTTTTTATTATTTTTTTCTCTTTTTTGGTGCACACGCCTTAAAATAACGTAATTACTCGGAATTAGCGCTACTTTCAATAGATTAAGGACACTTATAAAGGAGATGTGGAGTGAAAATCACAGCGAACGTTAGCTGTCCCTGAATGGTATTTATATAAGTGTGAATGTTGGTTTTTGCCAGAAGTTTTGCTTTTCATTTTACAATTTACAAACATACACCTGTGTGCCTTTATTTGTCTGCATGCATATAAATAAGTATGTATGTAAGTATGTATACATACCTATTTAGATATATTGTTGCATTGTTGGCTTTTGCGTTGTGTGTTCCTTGTGTTAGGGAAATGGAATTAGCGGTATTGCAACGGAATGCTCACCACACTTAGCCCTCATTACGAATACCGCAGAGGCTTTTCACCGACTTTCCTCTGCTTACGAACACAGACGCTTATATGGTTGTATGTATGTACATTGACATTTTTTAAACTATGACACGAGGTATTAACAGCAGCAGTCCTTGCATGCTAGGGATGCCCGATAGCGATAGGATACTTAATTTATATCGATATCACGAGTTGCGATACGATATCGATACAATATTTTTTTTCGATATCTGAAATATCGTAAACTTTTCTCCACGTACTCTGATCTTCTGAATTGAAAATAAAATGGAAATGGAAAAATTTTTCGTTCTCGCAAAACCACTTTTGCCTGCCATAGTAACCATGACAAATAAGAATTCATAAAAATCAGGGACCGAACATAACAGTTATTGAGGAAAACTCTCATGGAAAAATTCACTATGAAGGAAATGTTCTACAAATAAGTGATACATACCAATCGATTTGTTTTTCCACCGAGACTCAAATTTGAAAATACATTTTTATTTGCAATTTTTATGCAAAATTAAAAAAAAATAACAATTATTTTTGATTTTTATATTATACGTCTTAGATAACAGTTATTGAAGACTTTTATTTATAAAAGTCATCAATAAAAATCAGTCAGTGACTTTTATTTTAAAAGTCATCAATATAAATCAGTCACCGACTTTTATTTTTTAAATCATTCGTATAAAAGTCATTAACATTTTTCGCAGTTAAAAAGGTGTTGGGGAAACAAAAGTTTACTACGACTTATATAAATGACTTTTATAAGTATGATTTATAAAATAAAGCTCAGTGATTGATTTTTATTTATGACTTTTAAAAATAAAAGCCTTCGATAACTGTTGTCTAAGACTTATAATTTAAAAAATCAAAAATAACTGTTATTTGCAAATTATTTAGATGAAAATTAAAAATAATTGTTAATTTGGATTTATAAAATAAAAGTCAGAAATAACGGTTATTTAAGAGTAATTAAATAATTCGATCATCGATTATTCGATCATCGATTATCGGTGATATTGCGAGTGTCGAGTACTCTCTCGGCTAACGACTGTGAATTGTTTTTGATCGCTAATCATTCTACTGCCAGGTTTTAATCGTTGACATACCAAAACCGAATTGAATTTAAAAAAGTGATAACAAAATGGTTAAAGAGTTATTTTCATTGAAAGTGCTAAACATTTTTATATTATTTGTATCTGAATTACAGAAACAAAGTTGTAAGTTATAAAAAGCAACTTGGGCGGTTGGTCCAGCTAATGCAGGAGAATCAGGATCGCATGCTCTGATATAGGTTTGGATAGATTTAAAAAGTAAGACCAGAAAGGAAGTATCCGAAAATAGAGCCGAATTTCGGGCAACAGGTGGGGGTTCAAATACTCTGGATATCCTTACTCCGCTGGTTTGTTTGTGTCAACCCGCCAGGCCAAGATCTTGGAAGCAGTAATTCAGCACGACAATTGCAGGTAGTCAGTGACCAGGAGGCTATTAATTTTATTTAAATAACTGTTGAAGACTATGAAGTGCAAGAAAACCAGGGCTGTAGCATCCTCCATACAAACGAAATTATTTTCTGGAAGTAGTACTTGTGGTACAGGATTGCAACTTGATACGGAGATATTCAATTCCATACTCATGGAGCAAAATGGGTGTTATTGAAGAAGGGGGCGCGGCACGTCCCATCCAAACGGAATTTTTCATACTACATACTTCTGGGAGTATTTGTTGTAGAGTAGTGGTGAGAAGATGACAACTGAGGTCTAAGAAGGTTGTAGTTTGAAAGAGTTTTGTAGTTTTGAAGAGAGTTGCCACCTGTTTGATGAGTTAAATTCAAATTATTTTATAAGTTAAATGAATTATTAAAATATGGCTTTATTGCTGAACTAAAATAGAAAGGTTGCTAACTCTTTAAAGGCAAAATTATTTAATTAAAATATTTATCAAAATATGGTTGCCAGAGAAAAGAGGTTTTAGAAAGTTGTAGTTTGAAAATATTTTGAAGAGGGTGGCCAGCTGTTTAACGAGATAAATTTCAATTATTTAGGATTATTGAAATATGGCTACCAATCGGAATAGGTTTGAAAAGTTCTTATTTAAATACATCAAGTAAGGTTACCCCCGGGTTGAAAAATTAAATTCAACTTGAATTTAGGGAATTTATTTAAATATATGGGTCACACAAAAAAGGTTTAAGAAGGTTTTAGTTTGCAAATATTTTGAAGGAGATTAGGGAAAATGCATGTACATGTCACCATTAATTACGGTTTAATTCACCTCCCCAGAAAAATTTTTTCAGATTCCGGGACCGATATCCAGAAAATACCTAAATTAGGATACTAACACTTTTATACTCTACATCTTTCTTAAATTTCATAATAAATAGTCTTGCATGCATATATGTATATTAAAACATATATGTATAGCAAACACACTCTAACAATGCAGTTTCCATTATTTAAGGTTTTAATGTGCTGCTTAAGTACGGCATAATAACGAAGAACTTCAGAAAGTTGCAGCTAAACTTTACCACAAAGTTTCATTGAATATTCAGACTGCGAGCTTAAGGGCATTTTAAATTGTTTTACCTACTCTTGCTTATACGCGTACTTAGATACATACATACTTATACATATGTATACACATGGGCATTTCCTGCGTTACCGACATTCCTTGCGGATAAACTTTTTTCCATCATAAAAACAATAGTAGGCCTTGGATCAGAAAATTGTTTTTTTTTCTATGGAAACTTTTCATTGAAAAGCCACCATTGTCATTCATTCAACACAAGTGAAACTAAACAATAAACAACATTTACCACCACAGTAGTTTTATCTTTCTAAAGGTGTTCAGCTGTTGTCAAAAGAAGGGTAAACGTTTTTCGGATGTTCCGGTTGGAACGTAATTTTTATTTTTTTCATGTAAAATCTTCGTAATATTCACAAAGATTTTTAAAAAGAGTTCGTTTTGCAAAAATGGGAAAGGTTTCGATTTGTATTGTAGAAATTTTAAAGCAAAACGACTTTCGAAACTACTTTTTATACTCATTTCTTAAAACTAAGTAAAAATTCTCATTTTTGCATTGACCACATTTAAACCAAGTTTAGCAAGTGATCAAAAGCAGAATAAATTTTTGTGATATCATTACTTACTGCCGAAATTCCACAGGCTTGCTAGTATTTTTAAATTTATTTATATTACAGTTGTGATATCAGTGGCAAAAATTCGTCGATGAATTTTTTGATTCGATGCATCGAAAAGTGCATCGATATTTTTCGATACATTGATGCATCGATTTGCATAGGATTTTTTTCAGATATTATTTCACAGCAAAATATGTTATAGGCAAAATTGTTCAAAATTACAAATTAATTACTGCAAAACATAATTATGTTTCTAACGGAATATTTTAAAGCAATTTAAATTCTTTGGCCAAACTCACTCCTCTTTTTTGCACAGTTGAAAAACTGAAATGGCAAAACAACAACAAAATCACGAAGCATAACAAAATCTGAAAACATAAAAACTGTCCTTTGAAAAGGAAAATAGTAAGCTTAATATTGACCTCGTCCTTAGTCTCAGTCTTCATAGTCGACTTTGTCTTCTTACTCGTATTCAACTTAGTCTTTACTTACGTTAACGTATTCGTTCTCGCTTTCTTATTCCTCCTTTTGTTTGTCTTCGTATTACACTTGACATTGGTTTTTGTATACATGTTCATAATAGTTTTTTTATTAGTCCTTTTATTTGTCTTCGGTTAGTCTTCGCATTAATTTTTAGCTCGTAGTCGTCTTCGGGTTCATATTTATGTTCGTCTTCATATTGGTTCTTCTTGATTTTCATATCCGTCTTCGTCTTTGTCGTCGTATTCGTCTCTGTACTCTTCTTCGTCTTTGTGCTCGTCTTTAGTTGGCCTTCAAATTCCTTTTCGTATTTTTGAATTCGTATTAAAATTGGCTCTTCGCCTTCGTGCGAATTCGTATTCGAAGCAAAAAATAAAAAAACGCAAAAACCAACCAATTTTGAAATCATGAAAACTCTCAGTACCTTTCAGCACTGGTAGGACCGTCAACTGACGACCGACAAAATTCATGTTAGCCTATTATTAGTTTCTATTATATAGATAAGCAGTATTAAAAAAAAAACACAAAATTCAATCACTAAATTCAGCAGAATCCGAAATAAAAAACAAGCACATGTAAAGGTGCTCCTTTCAAAAAAATATTAACAAAGAAACAAAAAATAAAAACTTAAGTACAAAGAAGCAAAAGAAAATGTGAAAATAATACATCGCTAGCTAACCAAATAAAACACAAATTGAAAACTTGCAACAGCAACTACGCGAAATTACGCAAATTTCGATCAATTTGGAAGCCATAAAAACTGTCGTCATCGACCTTTCCAATGCTGTTTTTCGTTTCAAGGACAGCAGAAACGCAGTTAGGAAACCTGAAAGACGAACTAATAACACCTTTTGAAAATTGAATTGCAACAAAAATATTGTTCCTACTTACATACATACATATATACGTACATGTTTTTTTACATTTTGATTTTGTAATGAAACTACTATCCGCACATGACACCTATTTTTAATATTTATTTATTTTCATTACTACAGCTCTCTGTTCAAATTGTATACTCGCTGGGTGCAAATAGAAAAATATTGTCATTGTCTTTGAAATTTTCAAAGGATGTTGTTAGTTCGCCTTTCAGTTTTTTTCATGGTATCTTGCTAAATGTTTTTTTTAATCTAACAATTTATTATTTATTATTTATTATGATTATTTTTATTATTGTTATTGTCACTATTATTATGACTATTAATTATTATTTTTTATTTGTTTTTTTTTTTAAATCTAACAATTTATTCATTTAACAATTTATTTTTTTTCATTTAATTTTAGTTTTTTTTTACAAAGATATGTCTTACTCATTAACAAAAATGCTTCAAACATTGTGCAATATTTAAAAAAACTTTCGTAAAAGTTAAAAGCTTTTTAGACAGATTTCTTGGAAAGAGTTTGAGTATACAGTTTCGTGGCCCATTAAATTTTATTAAAATAAAGTGCAAGTAGCTAGGACTTACCGTCGATTTTTGGCATTTTTTTGTTGAAAAAAAAATAATAAATAAAAAATCATCTTTGTATGGAAGCAAAAAAAATTGTCAAAATCAACTGTAAGTCCTGGACGTATTCAAATCCGATTTTTGTTGTTAAAATACAAAACAAATTTTCCGACCATGGTTTCTTCTATATTTTCTCTTAGAATTAATTATCTGCATAATTAGGAAATACCATGCGATTTATTAAAATCAAAATTAACCCAGCCTAAGGTACATATCTCTTACATATGTAAGTCAATATTAAGAACTGCGAAGTTTGTTCTATCTTTTCCAAATTGGATTCGTGCCTTGGCACTCATATCACTGTTGACAGTTATAATTTTCAGAAAGTAGAGAATTTCGTTTATTTGGGAACCGGCATTAACATCGATAATAACGCTATTTTGAACTCAATTGAGAAATAGAGTTATCTCTCGAGAGAAACGAGCGGCGTGCTTTTTTGAACTCGGCCAAAATCGCTTAGGCGGTTACAGCGCTAAATAAGAAGAAGAAGAAGCCAATATTTGTAATGTTTGCGTCTTGATGTTGGTACATAAAGGGGCCCCGTCTCCGGACGGCGAATTGATTCTATGAGAAGCCTTTTTTCAAGGCAGGAATACACTCGGAGGTTTGCCTTTGCCTGCCGAGGGGCGACTGCTGCTAGAAAAAACTCTTTTCAATTTAGATGCAGCCCGGATCAGGGCTCGAACACAGATCCTATGACAGAACAAATACATATGCATTTTACCGCTGTCAATTTGTTTCACAATATAAATTTAGCTATAAATAAAGTTACGTACGTATATATTTATATTGGTATGTACCTATAGGCATACAAGCCTGTTAAATCAACACAATGACCCCGTTGATTAACCGATAAAACGTGATGCTTTATCTCCATAACATTTTCTTGCCATTGACAGCTAAGTTTATTGTTCGACGATACAAATACTTACATATGTATGTACGTATAATACGAATAGTATAATCCCCAGTGATGTTATCTCAGCGCTTCGTAAATAGAAATGCATACAACGAATATAAAAATAAACAGCAAATCTATTAAGAAGAATTGTGTTAGCTTGCAAAAAAGTTCACCGCAAATAAAGTGACGCTTCCTGGCAATCAGCGTATCTGGCATACAGAGCGACATTGTGGAAATTATCAAGTACAGTAAAAGGAGATCTGGTTTTCGGCGCCACCACCAGTGCAGTGCTATTAGCCGCTTTTGCGTTGTGTTAATCTTAAAGAAAATAATAATTTAATTTGACAGCTAACATGAATTTATTGGAATTAATCAACGACGGTATGTATGCCAGCGTTTGTTTAAACATACTGGCCCATAGTCATAGGCGTAAATTAAAACTCATTCTTGTTAAAATAAAGTTTTAAGTTTAAAACAGATTTTTAAGTGGTGTCAATCATAGACATCTTAGGAACAGCTTGTTGTTAAGATGAGAGAGAACCGAGCTATTCATATGAAGAGAAAAAGTTTACTCGGCAATATAAAGAAATATGACTACTTTAATTAGTTCACCCTGTGTCCTTTGCAGGATTTGGTCAAGTTGAAAAAATTATGTGAAATACTATAAAAAAAAGATAATAAAATAAAATTCAATAAAGTAAAATAAAAAAATGTTTGAATCAAAAATTAATAAAAAAATAGTGTTTGCAATCGCTCGAAGTGGGACCGAAGCTGGGTGCTACTGCTTTTACTACTTCAACAGCAAAACAAAACTTAGAACCTCATTTTACCACTTTAAAAGCACGTTCTCCTCATTTTAAAGCTAAACAAGTAAGAAAGTCTAAGTTCGGGCGGAGCCGAACATTAATTATCCGGCGCAAGTATTACGTATATGTTTTTCATCTTTACGAAACCTTCCGCTAGATGGTAAGCCGGGGTGTATCAATTTTGAGTAAATTAGCGTCCGTAATTTCGAAATATTGAAGTTTCAAGCATTTCTGAAATTTACCGTTATATGAAAAGCGGCCGTAATTTTAGTCCCAGCTCAATAATTTTCAAAGTTTTGCTTTTATGTGGCAAGCACAATAACCGTGCCGAGTTTGGTACAAATTGCTAAAACGGTTAGCGAGATACATACATATATGTGATCATAAGTGGGAGGTGCAACGCCCATTTTCCAAAATTTTATCATAAACATATTTCATGGTAAAGAGTTGTTGCAAGCATCAATTTTGAATAGATTAGCTTTAATATTTACTGATTTATCGAAGATTTTGTATTTCTCTAAAATACCGTTATATGGGATGTGGGCGTGGTTATTGTCCGATTTTAAAAATTTTCGGCCACTTGGTATGCTGTACCTAGACCAACAATGGTGCCAAGTTTGGAAGAAATTGGTGCAGCGGTTACCAAGATATACACATGGAACCATAAGTGGGCGTGGCTATGCCCATTTTCCAAAAATTTACAATATTCTTATTTTTCGTCCAAAATTTATTGTAAATATCAATTTTGAGTGCATAATCTTCAGTAGTTACTAAAATATCGCAGTTTTCGTATTTCTGAAAATCACCGTTATATGGGAGGTAGGCGTGGTTATTGTCCGATTTTGCCCATTTTCAATACCATCCGAAAGAAGTGCACTTATCAAATTTCGTTAACATATCTCAATTTTTACTCGAGTTATAGTGTGCACAGGCGGGCGGACAGACGGACGGACAGACAGTCACCGCTTAATCAATTTATTTTTTCATTCTGATCATTTATGTATACATTTGTCTATATCTATCTCGATTCGTTTTGCCTGTTACAAACAACCGTTAAGTGAACAAAGTTATAATATCCTTGTGCACAAGTGCGCTCGGGTATAAAAATAATATTATACTTCGCATATCTGTAAATATGTATGTATGTATTTTCACCAGTTAACGCTGCTTGGTTTCGGTTGTACACGGCGTATGATAAACATCAAACTTTTATAATGAAACGTTTCAGTAACTACTATATATTCATAGGCGCTGTGTTTTTTCTCGTGCTATGATGCTTGGTAACAGTTCTTTTACTCGATATGCATTTGCATATGTAAATGCTATTTTTTTGTATGTACATACTTGTATATGTGTAGCATATATTAGAATGTACCTGAAAAGTAGCATTTAGGAGCATATGGAAATACACATCGTTAAAAAAAATGTTTTAATTGACTGTAGTTCCCTAACTTGATGTTATTTAACTTTTTAAACTAGCTTAAAATGGGATTAAAGTAATTGGCACCTAGCCATAGTCAAAATATAGTCCACTGAAAAGTTAATTGCAGTTCTTTTTTACAGGCATCCCATTGGTAGAGGGCTTCGGGTGTACGAATTTGTTGTAACATCAGGAGTTGAAGACTTGCTCTAGCTGCTAGTCTCTTAAAATTTCCTGCAATCACGTCGTAAGCAGATTTCCCATGTGAACTTGCAACAAAGTTCAATTCTGCCATTTCCTTGAAGGGATTTTCATGATTTCAGGCCTTTAGTAATGTTAGTATGACTTATTCATATTGTTTTTGCTTTTTACACACCTTTCCTCTTTCAAAAATATACAATTTCATAACATTTCAATGTCTATTTAACATATTGCTCGAGTGTTAGACGATCTAGAGTCCATATGCATAATTAGCCAGCCCATTACGCCCATTTGGGTACTTAAAGTTGATATTATAAACAATGTTTTTATATAATAATACAAATTTTTAAAAATGCTATCATAAAAAAAAAAAAAAATTAAAAACAAAAATGTTTACTTAATTTATTTTCGTTTTTCATACGTTGCACATTATTGTAAAAAATGTACAATTAAAGCCCATAATAAGACGGAAGAAATACTTTTTTTTTTGATTAAGTTGCGTTAAAAGGTTTCCAAGATGCAGCACTTTAAAGAAAGGTATGTATGACGTCGTCATAAAATTTAAGTCCCGTGTAAATAGGCAACCCTACGTCATATCGGCAAAATATGCTCCATGTAAATTCATGTCACCTAGACTTTCAATCTCATCAAATTTCATCCAAATCCTTAAAGGTCGCGCAAAGAGGTAGCCGCGGTGACATGAAATACAAATTTTGTATAAACCCTCAAGCTTGGAAAAATGTTTTTTACAAATCTTTCAACTCGTAACAAAACTAAACTACGAATCTTTTGTTGCAGGTGTGTGAATATTTAAAATGAACTATAAAAAAATTTATTGATTTTGGTTTGCTGGGTTGGAGCCGCTTCGGCCGATGAAGTAAAAAGGCGAAATGTTTATATTTTTCATTTGTCCCTCCTACGCGCTTCCACACTCTTCAGGGAGTATGTATACATAACAATTATTACATACACACATAATAGTACTTGAATGTGAAATTAAATATTGACAAGAATTTTACATTAATTTGATTTGCACAGCTTGAAAATAATACAACAACATGGTTACATGAAAATGCGTAACAATTTCTTTTTTATGAGGCATGGCTAGAAAAGAATGTTACTCATACGCCATGTGTGAACTATTAATGAAATCATATTAAAAAAAAAATTATTACGCATTTTTCGTTTGACCATTTGCATCTTTATATATCAACCAATTTTCTTCGTTGATAGCTTGATGTTTTTGTAAAAGCACAGGCTTTAACACAAAAAAAAAGGAAAACAATTTACAAACAATTTTTTATTTTTAAAGTTTTCCCCTGTTAAATTTGCATATTTTTCATTCACACACTTACCTTGCTATTATGGCCTAAATAATTATTTTGGTATGAGGCTTTCGCCATTATGTTTAGGATGTATAAATGTTCGGAAAGCATATATCGCCGCTACCATGTTGAACTATCCATTGTGCAGAAATGCTTTTTCAATTACGATACCTTGCGCACGCGCTTAGAATGATACGCAAGTAGGCGAATCGTAAAATTTCGAGTCTTCTTAGAAGCAGAGGATACTGGCTTAAAAAAATTGGCGAATCCCATACTTTTCCCTAATGACAACAACGTTTTTTACAACAGTTTTTTTGCTCTTCTGAAAACTATCCATTTTCACATTCCATAGCTCGACATCTTATTTCATTTTATTGGATTTTTGAATTAGAAAACCCGATTTTTTTTAACCGACTTCACACAAGGAGGAAGGTTATCAATTCGTCGGAATTTTTTTATATTTTTTTTATGTACATATGTTACCGCATAACTTTGGAACACGTTAACCGATTTCTATAATTATTTTTTTAAAGGAAAGGTGTTACCTCACAGGTGGTTTAAATCCGATCATTGGATCATGAAGAAATTAACGATAATCTTAAATTTTTATATGAGAATTGAAGTCGTTTTTCTTGCTTAAAAATTACTTGTTATTTTCCATCTCAAAAATGCGCTATTGCGGGGCGTACGTAATTAATCGTTTTAAGCGTTAATTTGTTATATAGCAATATAGTTATATTGTTGTTTTACTGAAAGAAATTTGACCTTAGTTATCGAAAAACCCCCTTACACGAAATTTCGAAATTAGTAAAAATGATAATTTCAAGTGCCGGTAGCGACCTCTAAACTAAAGTTTTTCAAGCCCATCTTGAAGCAGGCACCTCCTTTTGAATCAAATATACGAAATCTCAGTACTTATCGGAGATACGAAGGAGGAGGTTATCAATTTGGCTGAATATTTTTTTTTATGTATATTACCGCATAACTTTGGACGACGTTAACCGATTTCGATAAATTTTTTCTCAGCGCAAAGGTGGTAACTAAGGGTGGTCCCGTACTTATTTTGTTTAGGTTCGATTATTGGATCTTAAAAAAATAACCATACACCAAAATTTGTATATGAGGATTGAGGTCGGTTGTGTTTTTTGCTTAAAATTTTTTTAGTTTTTTTTAAACAGTCTACATATGTATGTATGTGTGTGTATAAAAGAAAAAAAACGTCTAACCAACATTTTATTTAAAAAAATGTACGCATGGCTGTGCTCTGATGTTTGGTATTAAATTCGTTAAATTTAGTGGCTTTGCGGCGGAATAAATGTTTAGTGGATACCAAATATGTTCATATTGCAAAAAAATGAGTTTAAAATCTTTACCCATTAAGGGGCAATGTGCAGTGCGATAATACCAACCAGTAATTTTTTACGGATCAAGTTGATTAAAAAAATGTTCTTCGCACGGCAAATGGGAATGCGTCATGCGCGTTGGAGACGGAAATTAGGCCGTCATGCTCGACTTGTTAGAGGTGCGCACTACCACTCGGTAGGTTCAGGATTCGATACCTGCTGCCATACACATAAAATAAAGTATTTTTCCTAAGAGTGGTCAGCCCTTGGTAGGCAAAGGCAAACCTCCGAGCCATGAAAAAAAACAACGTTCTCAATAAAACCAGCTGTTGCTTGGAGGCATCAAACATCGGAGGAGAAGCTCGGCCAAACCTTAGAACAAGAATAGAAAAAAAATTTGTTTAACAGCACTTTTGCACTCACCTTAATTTTCGAGCCATAAAAAGATTTTGCAAAATTGCATACGCTTTAATTAGGTTCCGAATATAACATCCCATTCCATGCTGGGCTTTTATTTTACCCATATTCTTTCAAATATTTTATATTACACTCCGCTAATTTTATTCAAACACACTCATTGTTGAACATTTATATTTTTTATTAGCTCTCTTTTTTTAATTTTACCATACCACATTTTCTTATTAATTATAGTCGTATTAAGATTGCTAAACACTTGCCAACTTACTACTAAAGTATTGACATTAGCACCGGAGCTTCTATTTAATTGTGTATTATGTAGGTCATAGGTATTGTTGTGTTAGCACTTCTGAAATAATCGAAAAATCTACGTAATTCACTTTTTCAAGCAATTGCTATTCACATGACCGCAACCATTCAAGTTAACGCGCCACAGGGGACTGAATATGTCTTCGTTTTGGTAACTAAGTACGTTAGAACTCGCAAAGCGATAAGCGCGGTAACAGCAGCAACATCCTGCGTGTTTTTGCTTTTGGTTTCGTAACTTCTGCATGGTAAAAGCGGGTGTCATTTGAATGGTAAGGACGAGAAATGTATTAATCAGTCCTATTACAATAGCAACTGTTGTTTGAGCTTTCCACCACGTGGTTAGGTGGGAATAACTTTAGTTCAAGTAATATTGGTGTCTTTGCTAAACGGAAGTACCTAGCATAACAGTCTATCGGTTAAATGTTCAACTCTGTAATTGTAGATAAATATAGGAATTTTATAGAGATAGCGTACACTTTTATAGGAATTTCAGAAACTTAGTACAAACCATGAACTATGTAACATGCATATAACATTTGGGTCTGGTGCATGGATTGTCCCAAAAGCTTTATGATAAAATTTTCATAGAATGTTAGCAGTAGTTTTATAAGAAAAATTAACATTTGGCAAACTACAAGCACTGCAGGAAACAAAAAAATATGTAAATGTTCATTTCGCCAAAACAATTTTGCTACAGCGCACAGTGCGATATTTCGACAATCTAGGTGAGCACAAATTATTTATGGATTCCTTTGGGCGTATATTTAGGATGCTGATGTTCGATATACTATCCGTTTTTTTTCAGATTAATCACTGTTTGATAATTATTGCGAAATTCCCAAAAATTTTCGTTTTCTGAAATCCGGAAAGTTATATTTTCAATCACCATGTGTGCTTTGTACTCGCACAAAATGGGAAAAATATATTGTGGTACACTTTTGTTCACGCCTACAGTGCAATTTTTAATAATCAAACCAATATACCTTAGTAAATACTTTTTACAGGCATGATGTTGTACATCAAACAGTTGTTAATATTTAATTAGTAGCTGTGTCTTGGTCTATAGCTACAAGTCAGACCTTTAATTGGATAGAAGCCACGTAACTACATATATAATAAAATTTCTTAATACGAGAAAGCATAAAAGAGACCTTTACCTACCCTCGTTTCTCGTCCTTAGAAAATTTTTTCATATATACATACATAT
>NW_023461845.1:0-22717 GCF_013731165.1 Rhagoletis pomonella
TTGGGTGGCCAGGGTACGCTCTCGAACGGCGGACGCCATGGTTGGACGCGTTGTGGTTCATCCGGCGGAGCTGGGTGGCGATTTCTGCGACTCATCACTTCGGTGTATCTGACGTGACTGGCGGGGTAATCTGAAATGATAAGATAGAGAACGGGTTTCTGTTGTTATGCATTGAACGGCTTCAGGTCCTGCAGGTGCGCGTGCGTTGGTTGTTTGTCGGGCCGCTCGGGGTTTACGAGTGTCACCGTGTTGGAGGAGATGTATTTGGTGATCGTATATGGGCCTGAGAATTTCGGCGCGAGCTTCTGAGCATAGTTGTCGGCAGCCGAGGAGAGGGGGTGATCTCGCTTCATTACCTTCTCTCCTACTCTAGGTTTCCACGGCCGTCTGCGTAGGTCGTAGTACCGTTTTTGCTGTTTGGCCGCCGCGGCGAGGTGCCCCTTTATCTCTGCCCATAGCTCGGTGATGGCTGGGGATGCCATGGGATGTTCCTCGGGTACTGCCCCTTCGGTGCGCATCTGCCGTGGCGCCGCTGGATTGCGTCCGAAGTTGATCTCCGCGGCGGATGCTCGCGTTGATTCGTGCTGGGCCGTATTGATGGCAAAGGCGATCTGGGAAAGCTCCTGATCCCAGTTACGATGATCTGCCCTTGAACGTTGTGCTATCATTGTTATATATATGTAAACTATGGCATCCCCTACACACATACATGTAACTTACTTTACGTTGACATCACTGTCACTTTAATTGAAATAAACAAAACAGTCTTGTACTGCACTTAAACGGAATAACACATGGCGCAGCCGAATAAGGAATGAAAACACGGAGTGGGGCTGAATTGAAGCAAGATAAAAGCGAAGACAGCACGGACGACGAAGGTGATGACTTCAAAATGGCCAATAGTAGCAGCACTTATGGTAGTTTGGACGTGAGACGCCCTGATCCCCTAAAGTTTGATGGTAATGTTGCAGAGCAATGGCGTGTTTTCAAACAAAATTTTGATATATACGCCATAGCCATTGATTTGGAAGAAAGAAAAGAACAGCAAAAAGTTGGAATATTTCTCAATGCGTGTGGTCCAGAAACAATTGAAATTTTTAACACTTTTGGACTTACAGTGGAACAGAAGAAGAATTATGATGCAGTTTTTGCGGCAGTTGAAAATTACTGCACGCCAAAAAAAAATGAGGTGTATGAAGCTTTTAGATTCAATTCGCGGAAGCAGGAGGAGGGGGAGCCATTCGAATCGTATTTGCTTGACTTGCGCAAAAGAGTGAAACATTGTGGGTATACGGACATGGATAGAATGATTCGAGACAACATTGTTATTGGGACAAACAGTCAAAAGCTGCAGAAAAAACTCTTAGAAACAGAAAATTTGACTTTGAGCAGAGCCATTGAAATCGCGCGCGCTGCTGAGCTAGTGGACAAATATACAAATGAAATGCAACAACAAAGCAAATGCACAACAGTGAATGCAATAAGATCACACAAACAAATTTCGCAAAATAGCGGTGCGCGCAATACAATAGAAAATACTAAAAGTTTGAGCAAAGAAAATGTACGAGTTAAGCATAATTCAAGACAAAGTGCTAATTGTAAATTTTGTAAAGGGGTTCATGAGTTTGGCAAATGCCCAGCCTTCGGGAAAAAATGCAACAACTGCGGTCGTTTAAATCATTTTAGCGTTGCGTGTTATAGCTCACAAGTTCACGAAATAAAAGAGAGTGACGAAAAAAGGGAAAGTGGCGATGATATTGTTTTGCATAATATTGAAGACTTATCAGTGGGTCGGAAAAGATGGTATGAAAAAATCAGAGTGAATGATTGCCTCATAAATTTTAAGTTGGATACGGGTGCCGACGTTAATATTTTGCCTTACAAGTATTTTATAAAATACATGAAAAATACGATGCTCTATGAAGGTGGTTTGCCACCACGCAGTTATAGTGGAGCTGAGTTGGATTACAAAGGTGTAATTCAATGTTTAGTGATGTGCCGAAATGAAATAAAGACTTTACAATTCACGGTTGTTGATACACCATACGAACCTTTGTTAGGACTATCAGCGTGTGAGCAGCTTAATCTTATAAAGCGTGTAAACGTCATTCGTGAAGCAACAAGGGATGAATTTATACGAAACTATAGAGATGTTTTTGAAGGCACGGGATGTTTTGTGACGAACTTGGATATCCAGGTAAAGAAAAATTCGGTTCCGGTGGTAAAACCAGCAAGGAGAATCCCACAGTCGTTAGCAGAAAAAGTCAAAAATGAGTTACACAAAATGGTAGAAAATGGAATAATTGAACGCATGGATGGTCCTATTGAACGTGCCTCTAATCTTGTAGTTGTTGAGAAGAAATCAGGTAAACTTCGTTTGTGCATAGACCCGCAAGATTTAAATGCAGACATTTTATCGGAAAATCATACGATTCCATCATTTGAATCTATATCGGTACGTATTGCTAATAGTAAGATATTCACTGTGTTGGATTTGAAAGAAGGGTTTTGGCAAATCGGACTTAGTGAAAAAGCTAGTAAACTTTGTGCTTTCAATACACCGTTTGGGTGTTATCGTTTCAAGCGCTTGCCATATGGTATAAAAATAGGCCCTGAGGTTTTTCAAAAATACAATGAGAGAAATTTTGATGATATTCCAAATGTAATAGTCTTCATTGACGATATATTGATTGCAGCTAAAAGTGTTGAAGAGCATGACCACACATTAAAGCTAGTTATGGCTCGCGCAAGGAAGTTGAATATCAAATTTAATGTCGAGAAAATTCAATATAAGGTACCAGAGGTCAAATATTTAGGAAAAATTATTTCACCAGAGGGCATACGCTGTGATCCTGACCGAGTAAAAGCGATAATGAAAATAAAAAAACCGAATAATAAGAAAGATTTGCAAAAATTGCTCGGCATGATAAATTATATTCGTGAATACATACCAAATTTATCTAGTATTTCACAACCGTTACGAGAATTGCTAAAATCCAATGTCGTGTATGAATGGCATTCAGCTCACGAAAGTTGCTTAGAGTCGATAAAAACACTAATTGCAAACGCACCAACGCTTCAATCTTTTGATGAAAGAAAAGAAATAACCCTCGAAACAGATGCATCTAAATCTGGCATAGGGTGTTGCCTCATGCAAAACGGAAAGCCTATCGCATTTGCATCACGCAGTCTTACAGACGCCGAAATTAACTACGCTCAGGTTGAAAAGGAGTTTTTAGCCATTTTATTTGCTTGTCGTAAATTTCACTATTACATCTATGGTCGAAAGGTTACGATTAGGACAGATCATAAGCCCCTTGTTTCGATAATGAAAAAAGAATTTTGCAAAATCCCTTCCGCTAGACTCCAACGCATTAAACTTAGTTTAATTAAATATGACCTAAACTTGATCCACGTTCCAGGAAAATTTTTATACATCGCTGATCTGTTGTCTCGATACTTTGATGAGGACAATAACGCGCCCGATATTGAAGATCTTAACGAATTCGTCCATTCATTAAACATCACCGACGAACGCCTAAACAGTTTTCGAATCGAGATAGAAAAAGATAAGCATTTAACGCAGTTGAAACAAGTTTTAATAAATGGCTGGCCTCATAAGAAAGAGTTGTTATGTGACGATATTAAAATGTTTTGGAAGCATCGTTCTGATCTGTTTTTAGAAGACGGTATCTTATATTTGAATAACAGGGTTATTGTACCGCCTGTTTTGAGAGAAACCATATTATCGCAGCTGCACGTGTCTTATTTAGGTATTGAAAAAACAAAAAAGCGCGCTCGCGAATTAGTGTACTGGCCAGGAATTGATGGTGCTATTGAGAAAATGATAACCAATTGTGACATATGCCAGCGAAGTCGATCCGCTAATGTTAAGGAACCAATGATACCACACAGCATTCCCAATCTACCCTTTAATAAAATAGGCGTAGACATTTGTGAATTTGCATCAAGAAACTATTTAATAATAGCGGATTATTACTCGCGATATTTGGACATAGCGCCGTTGAAATCGAAAACAGCAACTGAGTGTATCAATGCACTTAGAACATGTTTCGCCGTACACGGATTACCTGTAGAAATAATTTCAGACAATATGCCCTTCAATTCATACGAGTTTAAACGATTTTGTGATCAAATTGGAGCTAAATTAACAACAACAAGCCCTGGTTATTCGCAATCCAACGGTTTTGCTGAGCGTTTCGTTGGGATAGCAAAAAACTTAATAAAGAAAACAAATGAGAGTAAAAAAGAGTTATGGCTGGCCTTACTCGAATATCGCAATACACCGCTTAAAGATATTGATGCTTCACCAGTGGAACTTTTAATGAGTAGAAAAACCCGCACCCTTTTGCCAACAAAAACAACTTTGTTTCAACCAAGAATCATTCCGAATATATCTAACAACATAAATGCAAAAAATTACAAGTCAAAAAAATACTACGATCGTTCTGCATCGCAGAAAAAATCCTTTGTGAAGGGTGACAAGATATGGTATAAGAACAACAATAAGGGATGGGTAAAAGCTACAATCATCGACACACACGATTCACCTAGATCATACTGGATCGAACTAGAAGACCAAACCATTTACCGGCGAAATTCGAAATGGCTGCGAAAACGATTATAGTTGTTGGTATATTAGAATATTTGAACTTTTTTAATCATTGAATTATAAATTATTAATGAATTTACTTAGTATATGAATTAAGAAGGGAGATGTTATATATATGTAAACTATGGCATCCCCTACACACATACATGTAACTTACTTTACGTTGACATCACTGTCACTTTAATTGAAATAAACAAAACAGTCTTGTACTGCACTTAAACGGAATAACACAATCATGGTTTTAACTACCCGATTGGTTCGTTCGGTCGGGTTTTCATGAGGAGCGTAGGCTGCGGTGAATTTGTGCTCTATGCGGTGCTCGCTGAGAAATTCCGCTAGGGCTTTACCCACAAACTGCTTTCCGTTGTCGCTGAGAAAGATGGCTGGGCAGCCAAACCGGTAAATGATTCTCTCCCGGAGTGCCTTGATGACGTTGGCGGTGGTGGCTTGGCGAACGGCGCCTCTTGCAGGATATCTGGTCTGCGACTGGTGGGGATGCAGAGCTTCCATTGAGGCGCACGGGAGAGCTTGTTGCGCGGCGCGATGTGGCGGAACAATCTATTGTCGATGATTTGGTAGTCCGGGTGGCGGCTAGGCTGTTGCTGTACTGTCTTTAGTTTTCTTTCGTACCAATCGCTGGTGCTGATTTCCACGGTGTAGAGTGTGGCTGCTCCATCATCGGTTGTTGTCAGGGGACATCGTGAGAGTGCGTCCGCCACTACGTTCAGCGCTCCCTTTCGATATTCGATGTCAAAATTGTACTGTTGGAGTTCGAGCGCCCATCTCGCCAGTCGTCCGGATGGGTTCTGCAGCGAGTGTAGCCACTTCAATGAGTGATGGTCGGTAATTACCGTGAAGTGGTATCCTTCCAGGTACGGTCTCATCTTGCGGATTCCCCACAGCACGGCGAGGCACTCTTGTTCTGTGGCTGAATAACGCTTCTCCAGGTCGTTCAGGCTTCGGCTGGCATACGCTACGACTCTCTCGTGGTCGGAGTGGCGTTGAAACAGGACCACTCCGAGTCCTTCTCCGCTGGCGTCGGTCTGGAGGAAGAAGGGGCGGTTGAAGTCGGGGCAGCAGAGTACTGGCGCGGTCGTCAGCTTTTGTTTTAATTCCAGGAACGCGTTTGCTTGCGGTGCGTCCCATACCCAAGTCTGGCCTTTCTTCAGTAATTGGTTGAGTGGTGCCGCAACTGTGGAGAAATCGGCGACGAAGCGACGGTACCATGATGCAAGACCGAGGAATCGACGAAGCTCTCGGATATTCTGAGGCGCTGGCATCTCTCGTACGGCAGATATTTTTGCAGCATCAGTGTGTATCCCCTCTGAACTAACAATGTGGCCGAGGTAGTGGAGCCTCTCTTGCACAAAGCTACATTTGTCGAAGTTCACCTGCATCCTCTTCCTTTGGAGTCGCTCGAACACTTCGCGTAGATTGCTCATATGTTCCTCGAAGGTGTCTCCCAGGATGATTATGTCGTCTAGATACGCGAATACATTCGGCTGTAGCTCGGGGCCGAGGATCGCGTCGAGAGCGCGCTGGAATGTCGCTGGCGCGGAGTGTAACTCGAACGGCATGACTCTCCACTGGAACAGCCCTCTCCCTGGGACGGTGAAGGCGGTGTACGGCCGTGATCCTTTGGCTAGGGGTATCTGCCAGTATCCATTCTTCAAATCAATCGTGGATATGTACTTCGCTTCTCTGAGCTGGTCGAGGATCGCTCCAATCTGGGGCAGCGGGTATGCGTCTTGTTCGCTGGCGGCGTTGAGCTGGCGGTAGTCTATGCACATCCTCCAACTTCCTTGCTTCTTACGAACCAGGACAATCGGCGAGCTGTACGCGCTCTTTGATGGTTCGATCCGCTTAGCTGCCAGTAACTCATCGACTTCAGCATTGATCACCTGTTGCATGGCTGGATTGCGGGGGTAGTAACGCTGTTTCAGCGGCCGGTTATGCTTAAGGGTGATCACATGCTCAGCGGCGGTGCTTGGTCCGTTAATCCCACTGAAGGTCTGCTGGTGGTGTGCCAGGAATTCGGCCAGCTGCTTATTCTGTTCTCCGTTCAGATGTTCTCTCTCGGTTAATGTGTATAGCTGGGCGGGTGCATCCGTGGTTCGCGGGGTGGGTGCGGGCAGTGGTTGTCCGTCCAGGGTAAGGATGGTCTCTCTGTCCCTAAGGAAATCCATCCCCAGGATCATGCGTTCGGCAAGATTTGGGAGTGCCGAAGCCAGGGTGGTTGTGGCTCGCTTGTTGTACATTATCCTTACTGGATAAGTGTACAAGCTGGAGACGCATGTTTGATCGGCCAGTTGTACATTTCGGTGATTGGGTCGATGCTGGATTTTCCTCTCTTCCAGGTGTTGACGTATGGACTCGTCAATGTAGGTGAGCGTTGCGCCGGTGTCCAATAGTGCCCGTACGCTCATACCTTCTACGCTCACATTGATGTAGTAGCGACCATCTGCTTTTCCTCCTTGTTGGGTGTTAGTGTCTACAGGGACGGCGGCGATCGGAGCTGTTCCGGTGCTGCGTATTTTGCGGGGCGGCTTAGCGGTGGCAGTGTTGCACGGACAATCCCGGGATAGGACGTTATCTCGGCCGCATCTAGAGCAGAACAGCCTTTTTGTCCTTCGGCATCGGAAGCGGAGGTGGCCGCGTCCTTTGCAACGCCGGCAGGATTCCTCTCTGCTGTACCTTTCTTCTAGGGGAGCTAGGCTGTGTGCTGCTTGTCGGCTGTTTCTGGCCTCTTCGCCCTTCAGAAGCTCAAATTCGTCGGTGAGATCTATCAGCTCCTCGATCGTTTTAAACTCCCCTCGCTTGACGAAGAGACGATACTCCACACGTAGACCATCGTAGATGCGTTCCAAGTGATCCTCTCCACACATGGTCGGGTGTTGGCGTATAAGCGTTTGTAATGCCAAGATGTAATCCTTGGCCTTCTCTCGGCTTTGTTGGCGTCGCTGCCGGATGGCATCTTCGAGCTGACTCATGTGTCGCCGTGGGAGGAAGAACCGCTTTATTTCTGCACGAAACGCTGCCCACGAATGTAGCTGTGGTTTTCGTACGCGGAACCATTGTAGAGCCTTCCCGCGTAACACTTCAGGTAGGGTTGGGAGGAGGTTGTCTAGCGGGATGCGGTAGCATTCGGCTAGCTCTTCGATCCTCTCCAAGAAGTCGTGTAGCGCGTCGCCTCCCGAAAAATGTACGTCCCATCGGCGAACGGTATTCATTAGCTCGGCGTCGCTGATCTCGCCACGCTTTGTTGCAGGATTCATCTCCAGTGGCGGTGGACTATAGTTGTCGATCCGGACGGTGGGAATGGTGCTGGGCTGCATTTTTACCGGTCTCTCCTCTTCTGCCTTAATCTCCTCTTCCAAATCTCTTAATAAATCCTCTGTTGATTTGCGATGTCGCTTCGCTTTTACATATGCGCTAAGCGCGTTGCGCAGGTCGGCGACTGTATATCCCTCTACGAAAATTCGATGCCGCTTGCACTCCTCTATTAACTTCTCCTTCTTTAGCAGATATATCCAGCTGAGGGAGTCGACGTTCAGCGTATTGGTGTTACTCTCGCTGGCGCGTGTGCCATCTGTTGGTTGTGGTGTGTTCGGCGAGCCCGCTTCCGCAGTGTTGGTGCTTGTTAAGTTTTTTGCACATGCGCCTGCAGAGCTGGGTCCCTGCTCGGGCGCCATTTATGAGGTGGGTTTTGCCGAAGGCTGAGGTGAACTCAGCCGTTCCAGAGCCCAGCGAAGGTCCCACTAACCCCCACCAAATAAAACACACTATTTTCGTGTATTCACTTCGAACACACACACACACACAGCGCTATGACTAGAGTACCAGCAACCTTATGTCCAAAGAGAGGGAGAGAGAGAGCGCGCGAGAGAGAGAGAGAGAGAGAGAGCGAGAGAGAGCGAGATGACGTTTTGTTGTCGTCGGACGGTCGGGTCGGAGTGGATGACGATGAGAGTGCCAGCAGTACGGCGGACGATTCTCAGGAGCGGCGGAGCAACGGTGAAGGCGCTAGCAGCGCGACGGGTGGCTCTTGGCAACAGTGAAGGAACGGTTGAGCAACGGTGAGCACGCTAGCAGCACGGTGGGTGATTCTCCACAGCCGTTGAGCAACGGTTGAGCAATCGGTGACCCGCGGCGGCGGTACGGCGAGTAATTCTCGGCAACGGTTGAGCAATCGGTGACCAGCGGCGGCGGTACGGCGAGTAATTCTCGGCAACGGTGGCGTGACGGTGAGCGGTGGCGGCGGCCCGACGGGTGATCTTCGGCAACGGATGTCCTCTAATGGCAACGGGTGGCTCGTATTGTTACTCGGCAACCGATGGAGCGGAGCGACCTAGCAAGACTAGCGAGACTCGTCAGGCACCGCCGCTCCCATAATTGCACACTACATGAGTAGGGGCTGGAATGGGGGCGGCGGTAGCCGTGGCTCGGCCAACCGGAGACGATTTAGTGCGTCCGAAAACACACCACTAGGCGCCAACCGATTGGTCGAGCCGTGCTTGGATTAACCAGCCGGAGACGATTTAGTGCGTCCGAAGGCACACCACTAGACGCCAACCGGCTGGTCAAGCAATGTTTGGGTTGACTAGTCAGAGACGATTTAGTGCGTCCGAGGACACACCACTAGACGCCAACCGACTAGTCAAGCCCAACGTTTACCTAGCGAGACTGACTCGACTGCGCACTTGTTCAGCTTTTTATACCCGCTGCTGCGTATTTCGTTTGAGAATTCGTCGTGTACGCTGTCCCGATGGTAGCTGGCGAACGAAGTGGTTGGTATGCTGCTAGAAGTGTTTTGCCTGATGCTGTATGAGTGTGCCGAAGAGTACATATGTACATTGTCGCGTATGTACGGTGGTATATATATGTGCAGTGGAGTGTGTATGCTTCGTTTGTACGTTGTCGATATGTATCGGAAGGTATGTATATGCGTTGTTATGTGTGTACAGTGGTGTCTGTATGTATGTATAGTGGGATATGTGTGTACGGTGGGGTGCGGAATTTCAAGAACGGATATAACACTTTCCTTAGGTTATTTAAAGCGGAAAATGACCACCAAACCTTAATCTTACTAGACAAATGTGCCAATGAAAATCGTAAACGTGAATTGTTGGTGAAACTGTTGGAACAAAAAGTTTCAATAAACAATATAAAAATTTTGGGCGGGACGAAGTTCGCCGAGTCTGCTAGTGTATGTATATAGATACAACCGTTCCAAAAACGATCCTCTTTAGCCATAAGTACGTCATTGATTATAAAAAGTGTATCAAAAACAGTAGGTCTTTTAACAACTGGCATGTAACTCCGTTGTTTTTGGTACTAACTCTTTACAATTTTGATTGAAGGTGTATTTTAATATATACTCCCAAAATCTATGAAAAACGCAGTTTCGGAAAAAGTGTTGGTTGGGGCCTCTGTGGATTAAAGTAACGATATGGGCATTTCCAGGCTAGCGTGACATTTGCATGACAAAATGTTAAAAAATAAAATAAAAACGTAAAAATTTTAAAAGCTTTTTATATATTTTTTGAGTAGTTCTTGAACTAAAGAACTAGTTCATATCAATGCACTTGTTCACTAGTTCGGTCTTCTTATTGAACTAAATTTGTAAGTGTTTACATATCGTACATACATATGTACATACAGTGACGAGCAAAACTGTAACATGGTGTAACCCTTTTAATTTCAGCCACCGCAATCTTTCCAAGTTCTAACGACATTCATACTTTTGTTGTATATTCTTATTGGTGCACCCCTACTCCCTCTCTCATAAAGATTTGAAGTCAATCCAACAACAATAATAAAACCAGCAGACAAAAATGTAAACTAAGGCATATGTTACAGTTTTGCACTTATATATTTTTAATAACTTTTTGACAATTTTCACAAAAAAAAAGAATTGTTAACACAATGTTCAATATACTTTTGCTTTTTTTAATTCCTGGATGCTATTTGGCATACCTTATTTGTATCTCTGTAAAAATTCTGGAGGTATGGCCTCCCATATATCCTTAGTTTGCTTTCATAGCTTATGTACTACATTGGACGGACTTGCATACTTAGTAAGCTGCGCTTTTAGTTGATTTCGCAAATTTTCGACAAGATTCATATCCGCGGATTGTAGAGATCATTTCAAAATAGCAAATTTTTGCTTTTGCATCCAGTCTTTGCGAACATATGCAGTATGTTTTGGATGATTTTTCAGCAGAAACTCTCATTTTTCGACTACATCTTGCAAATTTTGTTGAAATATGAACAGATACTGTTCTTTACCCATAATGCGTTTAAGGGACCAACAATATTTTTGAAATACAACCCCAAACTATTATTGACCGACCACTGTGGTTCACGGTTTGCCTTACATGATGCGCTAAGGCTTAATTTGAGTCCTTGATCCAATACCATGCCCGGCCATCTGATTGAAAGCGATTAATTTAGTCTTGTCAGACCAACTAACCTTCAATTAAATCTTAAAAATGTGTTTTGTTATTGCATTCTGTAAGGGCTAACATATCCCAATAGGCAACGGTCCGGTTGTCGTGCGATCCGGCAAAATACTACCACTCTCGCACATGTATTTTGATCAAAATGGCTTTTTCTTCTTTTATTATGCCTTTGCGTTCAATTTGACAATTTTTCGCCTCGCTGTCTACTGATTTCCATTCAATTTTAATACCTTAAGCGCTTCTGTAATAGTGGCTGCAGCGCTACTTGCTACTAAGTTCACAAGATATCGGACCGTAATATTTTTTGGCAGACTTCCTTTGTCTTTAATAACCTTTTAGGCTATATTTTTTCTCAGTCTTAATATTTTCACGTGGTGAGCTCCATAATTTTTTGCCACTTTTCCTACGGTCCCGCGTTTCCGCAGTAAATATATTATTTACATTTATGTTTCCTGATTAACCACATTATTAACTGGTAATAACTTCTTGAACAAATTACAATACAGAAAAAAGTCATCTGACTTCCAACTAAGTAAAAGATAACTGTAAAATGCAAAACTGAGAGTGAGTGCAAAACTGTAACTGTTCAGAATAATAGCGATTACGCCAAGTTCGAACACTGTTGTTTGCTTGATTGCTTTCAAGTGATCTTTATTGAATTAATGATTACGTTTTTATACAAACTAAATGCTTACGTAGCTAAATAATAAGGGCATAAAAACTTTGGATACTAAGCAAAATTATTGTAAAGGCTTTATTCCCACGTTTTGCTTTACATAAGCATAATTAATGCAAATGCTTTATTCCCACGTTTTTGTTGACATAAGCATATTCCACATTTTGCGTCTACTTTCATTTGCGTGCATTAATCAACAATGTCTTATATGTAACTTGACACATGCCAAATTATTTGGCTATAAGAAAACACTAAAAGGCATAAAGTGCACGCTACGCATAAAAGAATGCAAGCGAAAATTAATACCCTGTTGAATAAAGCCACTGCAATATTAATATGTCGACTTTTCTTATTTAATAACATCCTCCCCCCGGTGAGCGCAGCTCGAATTCCTTAGCAGGTTCTGTCCTAAATGTTTATCGTAAAGTCCAAACTTCCTTGAGAATGTCGAGGCGCAGGTGTGGGTTTTTCATTTTGACCGGATGTGGTCGCAGTCGTGGATGCGTGCAATGTTTCCTGTTTGGCTGTTTTAAATTTTCTTTTGACTAGCATGAACACCAAAAGGCACAAAACTGTAACCAAGGCAGTGTACCCAACCGTTATGTGGTGCTCATTTTGTGCTTCAAGTTTGTTTGGGAGTTCTAATATGCGTTGATTGGCCAATGATGATTGTAAGGACGTGAAGTTTTGTATTTGTGTTATGTATTTCTCATCATCCCGTGATTGAAGAAGAGGCTTTATATGTTCTGCTGCAGCTATTTCGGAAATTTCTCCCAGGCTAGTGTAGGACGAGCAAAGACTCGTCGATATCAACTGATCTGCTTGAACTGATATAAAATTATGTTTGAGTATGCAGTCTGGTTGGAGTGATAACAGTCCTGATCCTTTTAGAATCACCTGAATGATTTCTTTTCCACATACTGCGGTTGCACGAGATGAAACTGACGTGGCATAAATCCATTGATTTTTATGCTGTAGTGATATCCATGCAACATCGTTTGGTGTTTTTCGCAGTTGACAACTTGACTGGGTGTTGTTGTTGAATAAATTTACTTCACATGCGCATTTAGATGAACCGTAACTATAACGAATTTGAATTTTAGAACAGATGTAATTTCCATTTTTAATATCCACACAAGATTGAAATTTGGAGATGCTCAGCGGGAAATATTGACCGAGAGCTGTGTTTATTGCCAAAACTGCAGCACACGGACTTATTTCAATCATAGTCCCATTAGTCCAAGTAGGAATTGGTAGCAGATTGAATAAGTCATATCGATCATGCTCTACCAGAGGCAATGTGATGCTGAATACAACATGCTTTTCTGTAAGTCCTCCCTTAACCGTCATGAGTTGATATAGCTGGAGTAAATCTTCTTGGTTTACAGGCAGTTCCAATGGTGCTGATAAATGAAGTTTAATTTTGTTTACTTCGTCTTGCTATTGACTGGGCGTCAGCAGAAGAGGACTTATTTTTCCGTGATGAGTATCTATTAGAACGGCTAATAATGCAGATTGCATTCTTTGCAAATTGGTTGCCATAAGTGTTAGTTGGATGGATAACGAGGAAAAGATTCGAAATAATTTTTCTTGGTATATCTCATGCGTGTCGTTGCTGATCCTCTGGAATATTTGACTCACTTGTTGATCAATGATGTCGAACTTCCTCTTGACCGCTTTTTGATCCTGCTTCAAAATGTTGATGGTTGAGTCCACAATGGATGTTTGATTTCTGATCAGGTGCAGCAGATGTAGTTCATTTTCCTTAACGTGTGTGATTGTTTTGGACATTTGTTCTGCATATTCTGCGTCCAGTACTCCAAACAAAGAATGAGCGATATTTCCAACTGCATCAATGGCACCTCGTTTACGCCGATTAGATTTTACTATTGCGTAATCTAACTGCAACTCTTTTTCAGTCTGCTCAAGATGTGCTACCAGAGAAAAACATGAGCTTTTTTGTGTGATTTCTTGACATAAATGGCGCAGGGCCCTTGTGCCATTTGACAGCGCTGCTAGTTCTACCAAAAATTCTTCCATGTCATAGTAGATTATTAGGTTCCAATCAGTGGTTGATATGGCTGTTGAGCCTATTCCTTCAAAATGAATGCCAAGCCTTGATCCAAATCGCTTATTTTGAAGTTCAGCTCCTAAAGCCAGTGGTAAGATGAGTAGGGTAATCAGAAGTGTAGCAAGTCCTTGATGTAACGAAGGATTATTCCTCCTTGATGGAATTTTGTCTTCCTCAAGCAGTTTGTTGGTTGATTGTCGTCCTGTGGTATCATTTGTTTCCTTGGGCAAGGGTGCAAGCCGATGAATAGGCCTCTTGCAAGTGCCACTAGCAGTTTTTACATCAGCCACTCTCACTACACCGTCGTTTCCTTCATATACATTGATGATTCTTCCTAATGGCCACTGCAGTACCGGTGTGTTGTCTTCTTTGATGATCACCATGTCACCTACGTTGATGTTGTTGTGTTGTGTCTTCCACTTATTTCGCAGCTGAAGATCCGATAAATATTCGCGGGACCACCGATTCCAAAACTCGCGTTTGAGGTGAGAAACAAGTTTCCATCTTGTTAATAAATTTGTTTGCTGATAAATCTCAGCATGTAGCCTGTCACTCTTTGTAATGTTTTGAAAGAGCCATTGTGTCGAATGCTATAAAGTACGCTTCCTTCATGTCCAGTGGTTGCAACAGCGACTGATGTCACCCCTTTCCGTTCCATGTTGATATCTTCGTCGATTACTGATAATGCCTTGGAATACTTTGAAGGCCAAGTGTCTTCTTTACCAAGCAAAATTGTTGGCCCATGAAACCACATATTGCAGGTTTCTAGTCTCCCCGGCGGCAGTCCTCGTGATAGAATGTCAGCTGGGTTGTCTTTTGAGCTTATATGCCGCCATTGTTCAGCGGTAGTGTGCTCATGAATAACAGCTATACGGTTTGCCACAAATGTTTGGTATGATGCTGAGGATGAGTTAATCCATGCCAACACGATTTGTGAATCAGTCCAAAAGTATGTAGCCACATCGTCTAGCTTAAGGTCTGATTTGACCCTTGTAGTTAGTTGAGCACCCAGTACTGATGCACAGAGCTCAAGCCGAGGAATAGTTTGCCGTTTCAAGGGTGCCACACGAGATTTTGCACAGAGCAGCCTCACTTGTACTCGTCCCTCATCCAGCTCGTATCTAATGTAAATCGCAGCACCATATGCCTTTTCTGATGCGTCGGAGAAGACATGAATTTGAATTTTTGCTGGGATGTATCCTTCAAACACGTGCCGTGAAACTTGCAAGTTGTCCAATTTTTGCAAATCATTTCGAAATGTTGTCCATCTCTCATTCAAATCGGCTGGTAATGCTTCATCCCATGTCAGCTTCAGTTGCCAGAGATCTTGAATAAACATTTTTGCCATGACTACAATTCGTGCTAGTATCCCCAACGGATCGAATAGCCTTGCAAGATCGGCGCTGACTGAGCGTTTAGTTGCAAGACTGCAGCTTCCTAGGCATACCTTTACGCAGAATCGATCCATCTTAGGCATCCATGTTAACCCCAACGTTTTAATAGTTTTCTTGATGTCATTGTCAAAGTCTATGTCAACTTCTTGTTCCTCCCTGCTAACATTTTGCAGTAATTGTGAGTGATTGGCGCACCATTTTCTTAGGTTAAGACCACGTTGTTTTAAGATGTGTATCAGTTGCTGTTGGATTTCCATCGTCGTGGTTAAGCTGTCTGACCCACCGATTCCGTCATCTACATAAAAATTGTCCTGCAGAAACTGAGCACCAAGAGGATATTGTAATGCATTTTCTTTTGCAATTTTCTGAAAACATTTGGAGGCTAAATATGGAGCAGATCTTGTCCCATATGTGATTGTATTTAGCTGATAATGGTTTATTGGTAGGCTTGAATCCTTTCGCCAGATGATAAGTTGGAATTTGCGTTCGTCCGGCTGAATGAGCATCTGCCGATACATTTTTTCTACATCTGTGGTGAAGACGAACCTGGGCAAACGGAAGCGAAGTAAAATGGTGAAAAGCTCGCTCTGAACAGTGGGTCCGGTATACATGAGGTCATTCAAAGACATGCCAGTGGACGATTTTGCTGATGCGTCGAACACCACACGTAATTTTGTAGTGCGGCTTTCGGGTCTCACAATGCAATGGTGAGGAATGAAGTACCTAGGTTTACTGATGGAATCAATATCCACTTGCGTCATGTGCCCCAAGTTCTCATATTCCTCCATAAATTGTACATATTGATTCTTTGTCTGGAGCGATTTTGCCAGTCGACGTTCTAAGGCCAGGAATCGATTATACGCCATCCCATAGGATTCCCCTAAGGCCTCCGGATTTTCATGAAATGGTAGCCTTACCATGAATCTCCCATTTTCAATGATGAGTGTATGTTGTGCGAAATGAGCTTCGCACTGTTTTTCTGCTACCGAATGTTGTTTTCTTACAGTTGCCACGTCCTCAAGTTCCCATAATCGAGCAATGGCTGCATCTAAGTTGATGTCATCGTTGGTACAGATTCCACATATTGCATTTGAGATGTAGTTGCCACCAACTTTTCCCGCGATGATCCATCCCAGCACTGTATTTTGCAGAATGGGTAGGTCATCTGACAGTTTGATTTGCCTGCTGCCATCAGTTGGTTGTAGAATTCCGCCCCCAACAATATATCAATTTTGTCAGGACGATTGAATGATGGATCGGCTAACATGATGTTCTCAGGAATTTGCCATTCGTCGATCATGATTTCTTGCGACGGCTGCGGGGATATAATGTGAGGCAATACCGCTGCCTCTAGCCGCGTTGTAAAGTTGTTGATCCGAGACTGTAGCGCCACATTGACTCGATGCTATATCTTAGTGCTCCTTGACCCGATGCCACTAATGGAGATTGATGATGGTTTAGTTGAGATGCCAAGACGTTTAACCAATCGTTCAGTCACAAAATTAACTTGTGAGCCTGAATCGAGAATTGCCCGACACTGCACTTCTGTTCCGATTCCTCTAACTTTCACCATGGCAGTGCTGAGTAGTACATACGTGTTTGACTTTGTGTGCTTTGCGGTGGTAAGTGACGCTGCTTCGTCTTTTGATGGCGTTGATTTGGTCCTGGATGGTGTAGTACTTTGCGATTCGTTGCCTTGTGTTGGAGTGGCTACTGATGTAATGTCTGTGCTCACATCCCTTTTTGAATCCTCGAAGTGTAACAGCGTGTTGTGTTTTTTGTTGCATTTCAGACAGTTTCTTAATATACAATTTTTAGAACCATGTCCTAGTTTTAGGCAATTGTGGCAATATTTCTGCCCTTGTATGAACTGAAAGCGTGCCGATGGAGACTGTTGTAAAAATTCCTTGCAAGAAAATAATGGATGTTTTCCTTTTTTGCACATGCTGCAAGTGTCATTTCTATGACCTTTGGATGTGACTGAAGTGCACACCTTTGCAGTTGAGCTTGTAGATTTGTCTTTGACACCCATCGCTTCCATGGATTGAAAGTGTTTCTCCAGAAATTGCAGGAATTCCTTGAGTGTTTGTACCTCCCGTGGCTTTGATAATGATTGTTCGTACCGCAAACGAGTCGGTTGATCCAGTTTCTTTAGTAGAAGGGGGTGCAGAAGTGGATCCCATGTTGATGTGTCTATCTGCAAATTTTGCAATGCTAATAGACATTCTTGTGTTGTGTCATGCAGTTTTTTGACATTGTCCATTGATGTGCTTCCAGGTGTAGTAGTTAGCTCATGTACTAACTTGCTCACCAGCAAGCGTTTGTTGTTGTAACGCTCCAGAAACATGAACCAAGCTGCATCAAATTCTCTCCTGTTGATGCGAAATGTTTAATTAAATTTCCAGCCTCCCCCACTAGGTGAGTTTTCAAGTACCACATTTTCTGAACTTTTGAAAGAGGTTGATTTATTACCAGTTGCGTGAATAGGTCATGAAATTCTTGCCATTTTAAATAGGTGCCATCGAATTTTGGAATTATTATCTTCGGCAGTGAAATGGATTGCAGTTTAATCGGAAGTTGGTTTGAAGATTGCTCAGTATGGGAGTCACTATTAGCTGCTTGCAAAGTACTCCATACCTTTTCCTCAAGTGAAATGAAGTTATCGACCTTGTAGCCCTGCTCGGTTGGGTTGTCGAACATCTCGTATATCCTGAAGTGAATGTCTTCTATATTTTCCCACAGTTTATTAATTGTTGGAACACATTGTGGTGAAACGTTGTCGTTCAGTAACCGTCGCAACGAGGCCATCATTACCCCTTGTCTGCGGACTAGTTTCGTGTACTCGTTGGAAGCTGCCTGTGTGGTTCCAGTATCATGCCGTGCTTCTGTGTTGACTTTTGAAGCTGAAGCATCATGTTGGTACGTACTTCCTTCATTAGTTGTTAAGCGCAATTCTCTCGTCGGGGTTTGAGCCAATTGGAGCACTGCGGACTCGAAAATCTCCTTGTACTGATTTACAATTTCCATTATATTGTTATAGTAGTCCTTTGTAAAGTAGTCGTGATCCAGCTGGGGGTTTTCAAGCAGTCGAAGTTTGTTGTCAGTTGTTTCAAACTTCGACCACTCGCTGTCCAGTCTTCTTAATCGCTCTTCGTAATAGCTGATTGACTGCTTCCTGGATTGCGGGTCCTTTTTAAAGTTTCGGACAATTGATTCGATATTGCCGCCCGTTTCTCTTTGTTGTCTGGCCAAATCCTCGAAACGATCCATTTTTCTTCTTTTAGATTAGTTTTGTGGCTCCTTAAACTGCTGCACTGGCCTTGTTTAAGCTGAATGTCCTTTCACAGGGGTCACCAGAATGTTCAGAATAATAGCGATTACGCCAAGTTCGAACACTGTTCTTTGCTTGATTGCTTTCAAGTGATCTTTATTGAATTAAGGATTACGTTTTTATACAAACTAAATGCTTACGTAGCTAAATAATAAGGGCATAAAACTTTGGATACTAAGCAAAATTATTGTAAAGGCTTTATTCCCACGTTTTGCATTACATAAGCATAATTAATGCAAATGCTTTATTCCCACGTTTTTGTTGACATAAGCATATTCCACATTTTGTGTCTACTTTCATTTGCGTGCATTAATCAACAATGTCTTATATGTAACTTGACACATGCCAAATTATTTGGCTATAAGAAAACACTAAAAGGCATAAAGTGCACGCTACGCATAAAAAAATGCAAGCGAAAATTAATACCCTGTTGAATAAAGCCAATGCAATATTAATATGTCGTCTCTTCTTATTTAATAACAGTAACATTGGCCTTAATTTACATTTTTGCCTGCTGGTTTTATTATTGTTGTTGGATTGACTTCAAATCTTTATGAGAGAGGGAGTAGGGGTCAACCAATAAGAATATACAACAAAAGTATGAAAGTCGTTAGAAGTTGGAAAGATAGCGGTGGCTGAAATATAAAGTGTTACATCATGTTACAGTTTTGCTCGTCACTGTACATACTTTTATATTCTATGTGAACAGTCGTACACCAAGGGCAAATACTTTGGGGGGCACACTCACCACTAGCTTCGAACTATTTTTTTAAATAAACCCGTAGAACCTTTTGGTGGGAACACTTTATTAAATTTGCGTTAGCTGGGTTATAGCGCAGAACACGTCTGGTCGATATGACGTAGGTGTGTTATGTGTACGTGGGTGGAACGGGCCGTGGTGAGTAGGCGATTAGGCAATGCTGCTGCTGGCACGGAGCCATCCCGGCCCCCCTAGGCAAGTCTTCAGCCTAGTAGTTGCTGAAGTTGATGCAGGGTCTCCACTACGTTGCGTAGTCCGGTTGCACGACGGGGACGTGCGTAGGCTGGTGCCGGCGATGGGTGCCTGCTGGAGCGCGATAGCGAGCCCCGGGGTGGTTAAAAGTGCGGTGGCCCTGTTGTTCTGGTGGTCGCCGCGATCGTGCTACATTGACTTGCGGTCTTCGTCGCCCATTACTGTGGGCAACTGGTGTCTCGGGAATGGTTCGTGCGGGGGTGCGATGCAACAGCGTGTGGTCTGTCGCACAGTTGGCACAAGATGGGTGAGTCGCATTCCCTCGTTACATGCTGGCGCTGAGGCGGGTGCATACTCCTAAAATGGAGCATAGGCGTAGCTTATGTGGGCGACGACATAGCGGACATTGTACGCCATGTACGGCTGCTGGGCTCCTTTGTGGAGGTTCTACGCGTGGTGATGTCGTCGGAGCGGCGGCGGGTCGGGGCGTGAGGTTTCGAGTCGCTGCGGCCGGAGCTGCTGCGGTACGCGGCACAGTAGAGCGAGGAGCTGCTACTAGCGGTGCTGCCGAGCGGGGCACGCACGGCTTCACTCATTTCCACGTCCATATTTATCTACATTACGGGAGAACGGACTTTAATATAGGATAGATGCAAGCAGTTATGAACACGATAGCTAGGCGTAAGCCACTTGGTTTGAGGGTACGGATTTAGGCACTTTTGATATTCTCGGTTTTTGTTACGGCTTTGTTACCTTTATTGCGGTTTGACGATTTTAGGTATCGGTATTCGCGCAATCGGTAGGAGAGGCGGTTGGAAGGAAACATAGCTTGACGAGCGGTCGAGTGAGTATGCCGCTTTGTGTACGGAGATCAACTACGCAGATATGGCCATCGGAGCCATGATATATTTTCTCTATACGGCCGAGTCGCCATTCCGTAGGGGGAAGACATTCGTCATGAATTAGGACACAGTCTCCAATCTTTGGCGCTTCTTGAGCGTTTTCCATCGGTATCTTTTATGGAGGTGTTTTAGATATTCCTCCTTCCATCGATGGCTAAATTCGTGATGGAGAATTTTCATTCGTTCCCATCGATTCATTAAAGATAAGGATTGCTCGTCTGGTTCGGGTATTGCCAGAAGTGGAGCTCCTCTAAGAAAATGCCCAGGGGTGAGGGCAGTGAAATCAGAGGGATCTTGCGAGAGCGCAGAGAGGGGCTGTGAGTTAAGAACGGCTTCTATTCGGGTTAATAATGTAGTACATTCTTCAAAGTTAGATTTGTGTGTGCCAGCGACTTTTTTAAAATGTGTTTTGAAGCTTTTTACAGCTGATTCCCATAGACCACCCATATGTGGGGCACTTGGTGGGATAAATTGCCAATCAATGCCTTGGGGTGCATATTTTTTAACGATTTCAGGCGAGACTTCCTCTATAAATTTTTTAAATTGTTTTTCAGTGGCTCTTTTGGCTCCGACAAAGGTTTTTCCATTGTCGCTCATTATTTTGGATGGAAATCCTCGCCGTCCGACGAAGCGAGCAAATGCCGCGAGAAAAGCCGCAGTTGTCAGATCAGAACATAGCTCGAGGTGTACTGCCTTTGTCGTAAAGCATACAAAGACAGCCACATAACCCTTCGTAAAGGTTGAAGTCCTTAACATGGAAGCCTTTATCTGGAAAGGCCCAGCAAAGTCAACACCAGTGGTAGTGAAGGGCAGAGCGAAAGTGCAGCGTTCAGGTGGAAGAGCTGCCATGATCTGCGTGCGCATCTTCTGCTTATGTATAGTGCAGACTTTACACATAAATATGCATTTTTTGATCTGTGGCTTTAGTCGTGGAATATAAAATTCTTGTCGGACCATTTCTTGCATGAGGCGATGTTCGGCATGTAGCATTAATAAGTGGAGAAATCTGAGGTATAGGGTTGCAAAGGGGGATTTCTCTGGTATTATTATAGGGTGGTGTTCGTTATATGTGAGGCTGGAGTTCGCTAGCCGTCCATTAGCACGAAGCAGACCTTTCGTGTCTAAAAATGGATTGAGTACTAAGATTTGACTCTTTTTTTCAATTGGTTTTGATTCTCTTAGCATTAACATTTCGCGGCTTAAATACCGCATTTGAGTGTATGCAACAAGGAAAACCTTTGCTTTTTGGAGGTCTTGATGCGTTAAGATGTTATCTGGGGAATTCGGTGTTTTCTTCACTTTATTTTTGAGGCGCTCTACGAATTTGAATATATAGGCGACTACCTTTAGGGCACGGGGGAACGACGAAAATCGTTCTAGGATGTCAGTGTCATCCAATATTGTGTGAAAGGTTTCAACTTTTCGACTTTCTGGGGGAATGATGTTGGTTATGGGGGCTTTTGGCCACAATTGTTGTGATTCTATTAGCCAGCTGTGGCCGTTCTACCAGAGTGAGGTGGTGGGGAGGTGTAAGGGTTTGCAACCTCTTGTGCCAAGATCGGCGGGGTTATAGCACTGGCTACATGTCGCTAAGTTTTCGGCCCAACTAAATCAAGTATTTGGGCTGTGCTGTTGGAAACATATGTTTTCCATGAGTGGGGTGGTTTTTCTAACCAAGCTAAGACGATCTCTGAGTCTGACCATAGATATAATTTTTGATTGGTCATGTTTAAATGCGTTTGCACAGGTGAGGCTAATTTTGCGAGTAGAAGCGCGCGACACAGTTCAAGTCGTGGTAGACTTAGTGTTTTGAAAGGCATATTGGCTTTTCAGAGGCGTCGCAGAAGCCAAGCAGTTCTACTTGGTATTCGGGGGAGTAATTTACCCATCTAGGGATTTGTATCACTGCAATAGCGTGCAAGTTGTTAGCAAATTGGGACCATTTTACCAAGCGAAGTGGTTTTACTTGCTCATCCCAGTCGGTTCCATCTAGCCATAATTCTTGTATCAGGATTTTCGCTTGTATTATAATTGGCGAAAGCCATCCTGCGGGGTCTAAAAGTTTCGCTACAGCCGACAGAATTTGTCTTTTAGTTATTGCGGATTGAGCAGATATCGACTCAAGAGTGTATGAGAATTTATCTGAGATCGCATTCCATTGTATGCCCAGGGTTTTTGTTGTACTTTCCTTTTCGAATATTAGGAAGTTTGAATCTAATAAATGTTCTTTATTTATATCTTTTAGGATTTCGAGGTGATTGGCGGTTATCTTTTTTAGGGGGAACCCTGCTGAGTTG
>NW_023461846.1:0-22714 GCF_013731165.1 Rhagoletis pomonella
TAAATTGTCGTGCCGAACTGCCGGCTCTTGCCTTAACTTTCGTTGTATTGCTTGGTGTATGACGGCAGGTCTGCCGTATAACATGCGAAGAGTTTCGATGGCTTGTGTTACGGTTGAAGGTGTCATTAGTTTGCCTTTAACTGCTTCTAAAGCAGTACCTTTCGTTGAAGCGTTGAAGGCGGATAAGATTCTCCGCTTCTGAAAATCCGCACCGCTTCAGTCGATTGCTCATAATTAACAATGAATAAAGGCCATTCTTCTGGTTTGCCAGAAAATGCCGGTAACTCTTTATTTACAACCTGCCTGGATGCTATCTGCATTGTGGACAATGTGCAATCGACCATTGGGCCCTGAGAAAATGAAGCATACCCATTCGCGCCTTGTTGCCTACTGTAGAAACCACCAGGTACATGCGATGGAATCGAAGCGGTGAATATGCCCGTCGAAGAAACTGTCGGAACAGGCGCAGTTATTGGAATTGAGTTCGCATTATAAAAACGAAATTGTTGATTAGCGGGCACTGTGGTTGAGTGCGATGCTTGTTTTGTAGTTTGTACGGTTTGATATGGCGTGGTTTGTGGTGCGCTGAACCCGGCACCTGCTAAGCCGTCGTCATAATGAAGAGTGGTGGAATGGAAGGGGTGACTTGTGCCCAAGACTTGCGTTCGTTGCGTTGTAGTGCTTAGAGGAGCATACTGACTACTAGGTATATAGACATGAAATGGCTGTGCTGATGTAGATATATACCCTGAACGCGGAGGTATACTAATAGGAACCGTGGAGTTTGCGGATTAGTAGTTGGACTTAAGCTCAATAATTTAACGAGCTGCGACGAATTAATTGGCTGTCCCCGTAACACTGCTGGTTTTTGGCATTTTTTAATGACGGTGTTACGACTTTTTTGCCATACAAAGTATGTTCGACAAGTTTTTTATATGTAAACAAGTAAAAAAGTCTACAGTTCAGGCGGAGATACCCGGCGAAATTGTTAAATATAGTTTTTTTTTCACATTTCCGAAAACTACCGCTACAAGGTAAGCAGGGGTGGTCTTATCCCTATTTTAAACATCTTCGATAAACTTATATAGCTATATGTGGGCGGTATCACGCCTATTTTCCAAAATTCCATAATAATGTTACTTTTTTTAAGAGATTGTTGTTAGCATAAATTTTGTGTAAATTAGCGTCCTTAAATTTCGAATTATCGAAGTTTCTAGCATTTCTAAAATTTACCGTCATATAAAAAGTGAGCGTAATTTTAGTCTGATTTCAATAATTTTCAGCGTTTTGCTTTTATGTGGCAAGCACAATAATCATTCCGAGTTTGGTACAAATTGGTCGAACGGTTACTGAGATACACATATGTATGTGGTCATAAGTGGGCAGCGCCACGCCCATTTTTCAAAATTTTATCATAAGCGTATTTTGTACTAAAGAATTACTGCAAACATCAATTTTGAATAAATTAGCTTCGGTATTTACTGATTTATCGAAGATTTCGTATTTCTCTAAATTACCGTTATATGGGATGTGGGCGTGGTTATTTTCCGATTTTAAAAATTTTCAGCCATTCGGTATAATGTACCAAGGCCAATAACCGTGCCAAGTTTGGTGGAAATTGGTGGAGCGGTTACCGAGATATACACATATAATCATGTGTGGGCTTGGCTACGCCCATTTTCCTAAAATTTATAATATTCTTATTCCCCGTCTAAAAATCATTGTAAATGTCAATTTTCAGTGAAAAGTAGTTACTAAAATACCGTAGTTTTCGTATTTCTGAAAACTACCGTTATATGGGAGGTAGGCGTGGTTATTGTCCGATTTTTCCCACGCTAAAAAGAAGTACGCATAACAAGTTTCGTTAAGATATCTAAATGTTAACTCGAGTTATCATTCTGATCATTTATGTATGCATTTGTCTATATCTATTTCCATTCGTTTTTCCTGTTACAAACAACCGTTATGTGAACAAAGTTATAATACCCTTGTGAACAAGTGCGCTCGGGTATAAAAATATGAAACACCGTCAACAAAAAAATTTCTAAAAATCCGCAGTAAGTGCTACACACTAAGAAAAGTAGCATGTTTTATTAAAACAGCGCAATTTTTGGTTTTTCTATGTTGGCGATACAAAATTTTTGAACATAAAAAGTACTTTTTAAACAAACTTAAACATAAGTTTGTTTGATCGACCACAGAGTGGTGTTGTCTAGAAATTTTCATCAAGAATCGGTTCAGTCCAATAATAAAATTTCAAACAAAAACAAATTTGTGCAAATGTACCAGTCGTGTAATTTGGCTTGATTCAAACCGAAAATTTGAGAACACACTTTCATGTTGTGCTTGTAGCTGAGTGCGCAGAGATTCTTGCTACAGTTGGTTGCTGCCAACAGTGTCCGGTTTCAAATCTTATTGGGCGGGGCTTATTAAATTAAAAAATTAAATTTTTATTTTCGGTTTTTCTTAATTATGAAAAAGCATTTGTAAAGTGCTCAATGAAATCGTGTTCAAACGAAAAATTCTCCAAAAATAAATCTGTGCAAAGTAAACGAAGGCTTGTTTGGCGCAAAACCATATATGTTTTTGTTTGATACAAAGACGATATGGTTTATTTTTTTTCTCAGTGTAGGACTTCAAATTTTTACTTTATTATAATAAAATTTTAAATTTCTACAGATGGTGATTAAAAAGTTAAAAATTTTGGGGAAAATTTTCAGAATAGGTTTTCATTAAAAACGGTCTCAAGCTCAAACAAATTGTTGAATATAATTGTTATAAGGCCATAAATAACAAAAAATTATGTCTCAAGGACGAGCACCCCTTAAAGTTAAACATTCTAAAAATAGAATTATTAACAAAAACCAAAAAAACCAACAACCACATGATCAAGTTTAAATAGCAATGGAACAGCTGCGCTTGATTGTAGTTGGCTTAACAAATGAAAAAGTGGAAAAAGCAGCAAGAATTAAGGCGAACTTAGCACAGTGCGTAGGCAACTGGCTGAGTCAGCCGGGCTCGTCGGTTCGAGTCCCGCTGATGAAGTCTAATGAGGAAATGTGGTGATTTCCGAAATAGCTATCACTTCTACAATTTTTTCAAACTATTGTTGCTTTTCCACACCACCACCAAACGTTCAAGAACTATGAATTCTTTAGTTTCTAAAAATGCAAACAGCCGCAAGAATCGCTAAAGTTCAGAGCATGGTGTAAATAGTAGGGCATGTAAGCCCATTGTAAATGCTACTAACCTAATGCCGACTTTCCATTAGGCATTGAAATGACAAAAAATTAGTGCCATTTCAAAACTGCCTTGTGGAATTAAATATAATGACGAACATTTTTAATGCCCAATTTTTCATGATCATTTATGCCATTTAATGCCTAATAATGGTTCAAATATTAAGGGTCTGCACACCCATTTCAGTAGTTTTGGTAAACTGCTAGTTGGTATTCGGTAATTCTACCAATTCTGAACGCCTTTATGGATTTATTTTGTTAGTCTGGTAAACTATGTTTATCAACAGCAGTAAATTTAATAAATTTTAATTACTAATATGCGTTATGCCTTTCGGCACCGAGCGGATTTGAAATTGAAAAATTTCGAACAGCTGATTGCAGTTTAACAACCACCAGGAAACTTATCAGGCTTCCACCACGATAATTCGGTAAGCGGTAAACCGATAATAAAATAATTTTACACAAACAAAATACACGCCGAAAAATTACCGAGTACCGAGTTACAGAGTACCTAGTTTGGTTTGTGAGAACTCGCTGACTATTCCTGAAGTAGATGCAAATATTGAAAAATGTAATGTCATCGTTAAGTGGCTTAAAAATAGTGTTAAAGCAAATGAAACTCTTCGCAGAATTCAGCTTCAGTGGAGGAAAAAAGCTCAAACCAGTATTAAACATAAAAACAACGTGGAATTCGACGTATTATATATGTATATGCTTGGAAGGTTTATTAAACTAAGTTCACACATCAGCCAAATATTGCCAGACAACTCTGAATCTCCGGTAATGATAACTTCAATGGGAAAAAGATACTATAATGGAAATGTTAAGTATATTGAGACCTTTAGAGGCAATTGAGTGGGGAAAAACGCACAAATTTAAGCCAAGTAATTCCGTTAGTGCATAGCGGTCGCGAAAAAATAATTGAAATATATATTTCCAAAGCAGCGCGTCGCCCAAAAATTAAGAGATGCCCTGTTGAAACAATTTGACAGAACATTTGGCTCCATCGAATATTCTTTTTTTTTTGCTCGCTTCATCAACTTTACTCGAACCGAGGTTAAAAAAATCATTTCCGTTAGCATTGTCCTCAGTAATGAGGTACTTGAGAAATGAAATAATATGCGCAGATGATCTTATGGAAACCTCTTTGGGCCCCTCATAAATCTCTTCACAAACGAAAGCGAAAAGATGATGATTTGGGTCACCCACCAGATGAAATGAGTTTTTTTTTTTTTAAATTGTCAAGTCATAGAACTAAAGCGGAATATCATCGACGCCTGGGAGGAAATGCAAACTGTTTACCCAAAATTTACGGACTTTCGAGAAATGTCATTTATTTTGTACCTCTGTGCCAGCGTAGCGCCTTCTTTCAAAACCTGTTGCTACAGCCACCGAGAAACGCAACCCCTTAGTAAAAAACCGCTTATAAAAACTTGTTTTTAGAAACATGGTTAAATAATAAATAATTATCGGCACTTAAAGTACTCATTTTATTTTATTTAAGGCTTATTAAGAAGAAAATTAGCATTTTTTGGTGGAAAAATGTTTCTGTGAACTCTCACTGTAAAAAAATACCTTTAAAAAATTCGATTAATCGATTATTTCGTAATAATTGCAATTGATTGCAATTATTTTTTTTTTGGTTTGTGATTAATCATATGATTAATTAATCGATTATTTTATTTTTTTTTGTAAAATAACAAAAGTGCGATTCATAAAACGTCCCGAAGTGGCATTTTTTGGCGAAATGGCAACGTTGCGAACAAAGTTCTATGAACGACGTATCGCAACTCCAGCTTTCAAATGTAAAATTTTTAAAAAATTCCACGCGTAAGTGTACAAGAAAAGTGTTTACAATTATATTTCGAAGTAGCCTTAATTAATATACTTTTTTTTTAATTATTCGAACACAATAAAAAACATGTGCTTCGCGAGTTTGACTTTGTAATGATTGCCAGCTCAAATAATATGGCAATGGCGCAATTTTGTCGCAAGAAAGTTTCCATACAAAAGTAATCAGCTGTGTCGCAAGGTGACAAATTTTGCAACAAATGCGACATTTACAACAACCTTGCGTCGTTTCATGAATACCTAAAGTTAAGTTATAGAATATATGTAAATAAATTTTTGGCATTTTCCACTTTCGTTGAGCTTAATGCAAATGTCATTCATACTTTATCTTTCTTTCTTAAATTTTTATACTCTTTTTTTTACTTTAATCATATGAAATTCGATGATTTTTCACATAGCAAATTAATTTTTCCACGATTTGGTCCATTTTGTTAAAATAAACTTTTGAAATTCCATTCATCGTTGAACAAATTACGCTGCGATCTATCGCGTCAATCGCCGCGATAAAAACAAAAGCTGCAAGGTGGCGCTGGAGTCGAGTTATTGGTAAAAATCGTCAAACCAAGTCATTCGGAGGCATCAGGGATCAAAGACAAATTACCTCCGTTAAATCAACACCAGATCCATTGCTGTCCTTGCTTTACGGCGACTAAACAGAATAAAGACAATTCTTGATAAATGCCTACAAATACAATTGGAAGATATTTAAGGTATTTCGTCTGAAATAAGTCTTATATATATATATATTGAATTTCTGTGGACCAATGACACACCCCCGGCCGCTGTGGTGTAGTGGTACTATTCCGCAGGGCCTGAGTTCAAGCCCGGTTCAACCCAATATTAAGGTGACTAGAATTTTTTAGCATTCGAGGAGGACAAATCCTCCACATTGAAAGCACAAACAGATTTGTTTTATATATATTTTTACATATAAATAACGAATAAGTTAACATTGTTCAAAAAAGCAAAAACAGTTCAAAGTTGCTCTAAACACAAGTCAATTAAGTTAATAATACACTGCGTTGCATAATTATAAGACCGAAACATATTACCGTTGATTTTTGGCTTTTTTTTTGTTGAGAGTGTGGTTCATTATCTTCCATATAAAAAAAGATTCGAATATAGAAGAAAATGAGTGGCACTGTAAAAAATGCCAAAAATCAACGTTATTTTACTTATACAGAGTTATGCATATAAACTAGAGTGGTTAAAAATTTTTTTTGCAGATTCATAAACGCTACCTCAAATTATTGTTCTTAGTGATAAAAAAAAAAGAGAAACGTATCTTTTATTTTAACAAACAATTTTTTTTTTAGGGGTCGCACTGTTCGGTTTTTTATAAAAACGCTGACATTCTCATTTTTTTTATTTTCGTGACTTATTAAAATCCAGCTTAAAATGTGGTTTTTACATGTAATTTCTCTGATATTATTGGGGAAAATTCCCTTAATTACATACCTGTCTTGGATAGATAGAATGGGCGCAGTTCCCGAAAATAAGCTTTCGAAAAGAGACTACTAAAATTAAAACATTGATACTGAACGACTTTCGCATTATCATGGGTTGGAACATGTTACCAGGGGGGTTCTGGGGTTGCTAATTAGGAACCTGAAGTCAGTTTTTCAAAGTTCAAAATGGGTAATCCAAAATGGCGATCAATTTTTTAAAAAATTATTGGATTTGTTCGAAACCCGGCACTCTGGTGGTTTCGGGGTCGCTGATTATGAAGCTGAAGTAATTTTTTTTTTTTTAATTCAAAATGGCGGATCTAATATGGCGATCAAATTCTTAAAACTTACTAAAATATTTTAATGTGGCGCCTTTGAATTTCCAAAAATAGTGTTTTTTTGAACAACTCTAATATAAACTTTTATTCTTAGTTTTCATTTCTGCTGAACTTCGATCCCAGCTGCGTTATTCGATTATCAGTTTTAATTTCAAGTACTGTTTCAAATAAATTTGATTAAAATAATATTAATATAAACCTGTTTATTTCTCAGCTTTTATTTTGCTTTTTTGTAGCGGGTTTTTATAAAAATCTGGATTTTTACTCGAAAATATGTAGTTGGCAGGCTCCATTACACTTCTTAAAATAGTGGCTAAGTTTTAAGTAAAACGTAAAATTTTTTCTCAGTTGTGTTAAAAAAACATTAAAAACTTCTAAAAAAATTAACAGTTTTCTTAAATAGGGCTAACATTGAGTTTTCACTAGGCATTCAATTAAAAAAAATTTACCACTATGTTATGCATTAAACACTACCCGTGTCATCGTGTTTCTTTCCACATTGCATTTTTAAAATGGCATACATTTTTAACGACTTCCAAAAAAGGAGGAGGTTATCAGTTCGTCGGAATATTTTTTGTCATTTCGTTGCCTGGCGGAAATTCGGTATAGGAATTTATGAATTTTCTGTTGAACGATCATATCATTGCCTTAGTATAGCAAAACTTTATGTCACACTTTTTTTCCTCAAGTAACTCTAGATATTGAAACCGTTATGAACAATGTATCTATGCAACAGAGCTGGGTAATTTTTGATTACGATTACATTTTAATTACGATTGCTTAATTGTAATACTTAAATTATATACGATTACGATTACTTTAAATGTAATCATAAATTTTCCATTATGATTAAAATAATTGTAATCTTAAAAATTTAGGGACTAAGATTACTGTAATCGTAATCATGAAATACATTTCTAAGGGGAAAACCACACAGGCATGTGTTATTTTTGATTATGTACGTGGATGTGAAAAACGCGTTTTCTGAAATATTTTAAGCAGATTTGCGCTCCAATGCAAATGAGGAGGACTATCCTCCTCAAAGGAGAAACAGAAGATATTTTTTTCTAATAGCGGTCGGCGGGCAATGGAAAACCTCCGGTTGTATTTATGCCATGGAAAACAGCTTCTCATAAAAATAGAGTCGCCGTTGGAGCTCGGGGTAAAACTGTAGGCCCCTCCCCTTTGTGAGAAGCTCGGCCAAACACTAATGTAAGCGCCAATCTATTACTATTATTATTATTATTATTGATACTCCCCCATTTCGAAATTGCCACCAACTGTACTATACAGATTCAAGGACGATTCGCTATCGAACCGGAGAATTTTTGCCCCAAGAACTTCTTCATGGACATAACGCTTTCAATAAAAAAGTAAGTGCGCCTGGGCCACACTGTAGAAGTGAAACTTACGTTACTTATCTATCTATAAATACACACATCTGCTTTTGATCAAGGTTATATTTTTTAGTTTTTTTCTATCAATGTAGATCCCTACCTCTACCATTGTTGGTTTTAATAACATTCATGTTATTCTGTTTTTCCATTATCTTTATTTTTATCTTTATACTCTATCGATAACAAAATCGATTATAACGTCCATCAAAATATCGATAACAAAATCGATGACAAATTCGATAAAAATTTCAATAGCAACATCGATAATACCATTGGTAGCTAAATCGATTAGAAAATCGATAAAAATATCGATAACAAAATCGATAAATATCGATAACAAAATCGATAAATATCGATAACATAAATCGATTTATATCGATAACAAAATTGATAAATATCGATAACAATATCGATAAATGTCGATAACAAAATCGATAAATATCGATAACATAATTGATAAAAAAATTCATAAATATCGATAACAAAATCGATAAATATCGATAACAAAATCGATAAATATCGATAACAAAATTGGATAAATATCGATAACAAAATGGGTAGATATCGCTAACAAAGTCGATAAATATCGATGGCAAAATCGATAAGAATCGATAATTATCGATAACAAAATCGATGAATATCGATGTCAAAATCGGTAAATATCGATAACAAAATCGATAAATATCGGTAACAACACCGATAAAAATATCGACTATTTTATCGGTAAGTATCGAGAATCCCGAAAATCTCTAAAATCCCAAAATAGTTTCCAGATTGAGTCTCTGTGTCTCTCTCTATATCCTTTCCTCTTTAAATACCTCTATTTTAATCTTTCTTCCCCTATCTTCATCTTTGCTTTTATCGGTATCCTCATCCTCCTCTTTGTCTTTACTTTTATGTTCATAATTTTTTTCAGCTACATATTCCCCTTCACATTTGCCCTTATATATATAAAAAAAAAGTGTTTAAATTTACCTTGGTCTTAATTTTTGCCTTTATATTTACGCATTTTTGTTTTTGTTTTTATTTTTACCTTTGCCTTTATCCTTTTCTTCATTTATATACGTGGTCACCTTTACTTTCATTCTTGTATTGGTCTTTTTCTAAGTGTTATTCCTTAACCTTTTATTAGCAAATTTTTGTTAAATTAATACCATATGCATACACACAAGAAGCACTTGTTTCAGTCCCAACCATTTCCGTTGCACCATTTCCATTGCATCATTTCCGTTGCATACATACAAGAAGTACTTGTTTCAGCCCCAACCATTTCCGTTGCATCACTTCCGTTGCATCATTTCCGTTGCAACATTTCCGTGTGCAATTTCCGCTGAATTTGCCAATTTACTCGCAACGAACCAACCGCCACTAAAGAAGTTTCACTTCAAAAATAATTTTGCGCGGGACGAAGTTCGCCGGGTCTGCTAGTTATAAAATAATCTCAGATTAAACTGATACCCTGCAGTCAAATGTACCAGTTGTAAACTACCTCACAACTAGTATGAACCGCATGCCCAACTAGTCACCCAACTATCTTTTTTCCATGCAATCAACTGGTACATATTTTCAACATGGGGATGTCCTACGTGATGGCAATTGTCAGATTTCGGCCAGAAAAATACCAGTCTCATACTAGACAGAAAAATGCTAGTCTAATTATGGACCGAAACCCTTACTTTGGGCGTCAAATAATAAAATAAATTCATGAATATACAATAAAAAACGTTTGGTTAAGTACACTTTAATATACTACACATTTTTATTTAGCAGCCTTAGATTTGTCAATAATTAGTGTTAAATTTTTTGAGTATTAGTTAAAAGGAAAAATAAATACTTAAATATTTCAAACTTTCGAACATAAACATTTAAATGCATTTTTCATTAAATGTTATTAGACGTAAAAGCTTTCAGGTACAATATATACTATATTTTGTATTTTTTTAATAATACTAAATATGTAAAAAAACATTTTAGTTAGTTCATTTTCGAATGAACTGAAATAAAAATAAAAGTTTTCATTGAATTAAATTAAATTCATAACCTTTGCACATTTCAGTATTTTCTTCTTAAAATTTTATAAAAGTAATTAACGCTTAAAATTTGTGATTTAGATGAGAATATAATAAATAAATAACTCATGCAGTTATTAAATATTCCTAATTTTTGTCTATAATTTGGTTTGTTGATTGATAATTGAGATTAAACCAATTAATTATATTAATCGCGACTTAAAAAAAAAATCAAAAAAAATTTAAAATGATTAAAAATAACAAAATAATCATGTAATTATAATTAATCAATTAATTAACAATTTGTAATTAATTATTAATCATTAAAAAGGCGCTAATATTGGTATTTAATCATTAAACGGTAATCCATAAAACATGCTTTAATTAATAATCATTATGATTAATATTCATTATTTAACAGGTCTGGTATAATAGAATATGTACTCGGTTTAATGGTTTACAATATACCCAAATAAAAGTAATAATATTTTGTGTACTTTATTGTATTAAACTGTCGAAGTCAAATAAAACCGAGCATGAATAAATCGTTTTGTACTTGGTACAAGTCTGGTCATTTTCGAACTAGTTCGGTTTCAGTCAGGAAATTCTAGTTGTAAACTAATATTTTTCCTGACCAGTTTGGGGTTTCACTGCAGGGTAACTTTTCGGTGTCCTAGTTTTATCGATTATTTTTGCGAAGAAGAGGAGAAATTCCAAATGAAAAAATAAACAAAAATGGACGCTTGCAAGGAAAAGAGGTTTGTAAAGGTATTTTTAAACAAATATTAAGTTAAAATATATGTAAATTACAAAATGGTAATTTGTAGCAAACACAGCACTCGCACCTCAAAGGGTTAATTTGTTTGTTTACAGTTTTTTGGCATTACAAGTAATTTTTAGCAAAAAAAAAACCGACATCAACTCTCATATAAAAAAAAATATATATATATATATATATCTCATGATCCACTTCGGATCTTAACCAGATTAGTATGGGACCACCTCTGAGACACTACCTTTCGGTTGCAAAAAGAATTATCGAAATCGGTTGACGTGGTCCAAAGTTATGCGGTAACATACATAAAAAAATAAAAATAAATAAAAAAAATAAAAAAAAAGATTCCGACGAACTGATAACCTCCTCCTTTTTTGGAAGTCGGTTAATAGCTAGCTACATGAGAGTTGGAGCTAGTTGCCACTTCTACCTTATTTAATATGCTTTAAGCGACGATATGTATGGTGATGGTAGTTGGTGTAGGATTGCCCCCTTACAGGTTGGCAATCATTTTAGAAATCTATGTCTTTCGTGGCCCCTTTTGCTACACCGTGCAGCGCCATCATTGAGGGAAAATCCAGTTGGCGTTGCTGCCTTCCTCAATTGCCACACTCACGTTTGTTGACGGCAGTCAGCCAACAGCCCATGTCCGTCAAATGTCAATAACAACGCGCTACTTTCTGCATGCTGATCAAGAACCGCAAAATTGCCGTCATTAGCCAAGAAGTGATTCCATTCCTAAGTAAATATTTTCCTATAAATACGAAGGAGCATACATAAGTATGAACGCAAAAACCTTCTACATATGTAAGTACATATCGTCCTTTAAAGTACAAAACCGTGTATCAACAAAATGCAAAACCGCGTATCCAGATAATGCAAAACCGCGTATGTGAGGTTGCATAAATTATTTTCTAGAGAGTAAAAATACTCATATTTCGAAATGGTTCTCTTTTTTATAAAGCAATCGCATTTCTGGATAGTATATTTCAGGAGGAATGGATAAGGATTGACCCAAAAGCTTGTGTGAGCAAATCCAATTTTTGGCAGCAAATGTCAGTTACGCGGTTTTGCAGAATGACGATACGCGGTTTTGTATTATAAACGCCGATATGTATTTATATTATTTTAAGCTACTTGAGTATTTGTAAAGTCGTTGTAAAGCTAGTCATACTAAAAACCCTTAAGTACATATGCACATTTCTATGTATATACATAGTTCAATTGGTTAAGAGATATCAGGGTATATCATACCTACATACATGCATACATATTTGTGTACATACAGTATCGGTCATATCATTTCATATATATTTATTTATTTTTAAGAATTTTCAATTAAAATACAGTTTTTTCTCTAACAAACCCCATATAAACCCAAGTTTAACAATTTGTAGAAAACTTCAAAAAAGTGCAACAAATTTTCACCTAAGTTTCAAACTTTTTTCTCGGAAGTGTTAGAATTTTTTCGAGTACACAGTTTTTTAGCCCAATCAATTTTAGTCTGATAATGTGCAAGTTTCAAGTGACTGAAAGTTACCGTTGATGTTTTAGAATTTTTTTCGCCAAAGGTGTTGCGGTTTTCATCCATATACAAATAACTTGAGTTTATTCAATATATGGAAGCCAATGCGACAAAAAAAATTCTAAAAAATTAACGGTAATTCGTAGCTATTTGAAATTTGCACGTTATCAGACTAAAATTGCAGTGGTTAAAAAACTGTGTACTCGAAAAAATTCTTACACTTCCGAGAAAAAAGTTTAAAACTTAGGTGAAAATTTGTTGCACTTTTTTGAAGTTTTCTACAAATTGTTAAACTTGGATTTATATGGGGTTTGTTAGAGAAAGAACTGTATTTTAATTGAAAATTCTCAAAAATAAACAAATAAACATAAGTTGCACACAATATCACTTCGAAATGGCGTGCTATAGATATGACCGATACTGTACATATTAGGGTGCCCATCGAAAATATTTTTTTTTAGAAATTTCAAGATCCTAACCCCTAATTTTATTCGTTTTTATGGGAAATATTATTGCCTATTTTTATAGATCTTTTAAAGGTCATTTAGAGGTCGCGACCTGTCGATTTAGATCAGAAAAAACGATTTTGTAAATTTATGAATTTTTTAATGACTATTTTTGATTCGATTTCAAAGATCGAATATGAGCTGAGAAGGGAATATATAGGCCTTTAAAATGGTATCTAATAATCTGAAACATCTACAAAAATAGACAATAATGTTTCTAATAAAAACGAATAAAATTAGGGGGTAGGTTCTTGAAATTTCCAAAAAGAAATATTTCCGATGGGTACCCTAATACATATGTATTGGTAGGTACGGTGCTGTGAATAATTATAAACTCAGAACGATTTTATTTTGAAAATCTGTTAATAAGCCATATAATTCAAAATAACTATAGAGAAATTAATGCAAAATAAACAATGAATTTTTAAAAATAAGAAATAAGAAATTTTTCCAGTAAGAATAATAACACAAATCAAATGACCGTCATCTGCGAATAATTATAAACTCAAGCTTAGTATTAAGAAGATTTTACTTTATTTCTGATTACGGGAAGTAATCGAAGGGGAACAATTTCGATTAGGCTTTTAAGAATTTCAGTAGGGATCTCGTCCCAAGATCTGATTATCCTCTCTTTTAGCTCTTCCGCATTTTCAATTGACGGCTTTTCTGGATCGCAAACCTTCCTGGCGATAATTCACTACAAGTTTTCAATAGGGGTCAAATCTGGACTTAGAGCTGGCCGATTTGCTTTTGAATGCCGCCCATACCATAACAGACCCTCCTAATTGAGCTATTTTTGGCATGATCCGCCATTCCGTAAGTCGAATCAATAGTATCGGAATCCATCTGGACCACCCAGATTAAATTTTTTTCGTCGCCGAAGATAACGTGTTTCCAAATGAAGCTTTTCTGCACGTATTCTTCGGCAAATTTTAACCTAACCCCAATATGGGTGAGCTTTAGAGGTGGCTCGAAATGCATTTCGAATATTTAATCTGCTAACAACTTTTGATGAGGATGCTCTGGTAACTGACATTTCTCTCAGAGCGGCTCGTTTTTGAGTCAGAGAATAATTTCGGCCGGTTAGCGGACACGACACCTTCCTATACTTTTCACGACCTAACCTCAAAAAGTTTTTCACAACATATTGCGATCACGGTTGCCATTTCCAATTTATTTTTCGGCCGAAAAAATGGACCAAATGGTAAAAAATTGATCAATTTTTATTACACCGGGAAACTGAGTGGAGTTTATTCCTCTTTATCGCGAAAATATACCAATTCAGTTTTTATAACGATTTTTTTTAATATTACATCCAAAGTGCATTAAAATTGTATATTATTAACATTATATTATTTAAAGTTTTAAATTATAATTTGTTTCTTAATTTCGTTTTTACTAATGCTAATTCAAAAAATTTGCGCTCAACTGCTGTGGAACTGTGATTAGACCAAAAATGTTATGAACTAAATTTCATGTGCTAAATGCTATGATTAAAGTTTTGCTACCTTTCCATTTTTTTGCCAGCCACTTTAATATTGGTCACCAAGTAATTGAAATTAGCAAGAAACCACGAAATTTTTCGAAGCGTGTTTTGACAGATGATTAGCCATGCCATATTTGAAGATCAGTGGCAAGGCGAGTTCATACTTTTAGCAGGTGTTGCCAATCCCTATGCCCTATGCTGAATATCGTCATCGTCATCGTCGACGATCGTCAGCGCATCACTTTTACTGACAATGACGATATTCAACATGAGGCGGAATATTCATCAATTAAATAGAAAAAATTTAAAACGCGTAACTAGTGCATGAAGTGAAAGGGTCATAATAACCTAACTAAAGGCTCGTGAAATGGATCATTTTCAAAAGAATTAGACCAATGGACCAAACGAAAAGAAATGGACCAAATTTGGTCCATTTGGACCAAAACGGCAACCGTGATTGCTATCTGTTTATTTCACTGGCGACCTCTTTCTATGTTTTCCCACAATTTCTTAAGTCAATTATTCTTTTCAATTTCAGTCAATTCTTTTCCACGTGGCATAATGAGGTTCTTCTTTGGGCGCGCAAAACTGCGATGCTTTTAAAGCGAACTAACTCGGCTGCTTACTGTTGTGACTAGCGTTGCCAAATGTCCCGTATTTGCGGGACGTCCCGTATTTTGCATTAAATTTGAAATGTTCCCGTATTTTCGACAATTTCATTATTCTTTTCAATCTGTAAACTTCTACCCAACATGGTCATGGTTTAACGCGGCTATTAAGAATACTTCGGTCATTAGCAAGCATTACTGCATGCCACTCTGTAAGAGAAATATAGCTAAAAATTACCGTTGATTTTTTAAAGTTTTTTGTTTTGTGGGGGTGTTGCGAATTTTCTTCCATATAATGCATGAACAAAACTAACCCTTTATATGGAAGAAAATGCGCAACACGCTCCACAAAAAAATCTAAAAATCAATTGTAAATTTTAGCGACTTGAAACTTGCACTGAAATTGAATGGGCCATAAAACCGCATACTCGAAATCTTTCTAGGAAATCTAATTAAAAATATCGAAATTTTTATGAAAATTTTTTTAAGTTTAATTAATTTTTGTGAACTTTTTGCAAGCTTTGAAACTTTTACTTATGTGGTATCTGATATAGATTAACGCATATTTTAAATAAAAATTATTAACAATAAATGAATAAAGATAAGTTGCATCATTTGAATTTTGCTGCTATTGTTTTGACCGCAACTGTATCTCTTACTTTGTTTTTATGGTTTTGTCAATTATATGTTTACGTGCATACAAGTGTTGCCATGAAATAAACGAAATTTGTCATAAGCTTATAACTAATCTGAGCATTACTTCGTTGAAATGGATCACCTTTGTTAATATATGGTTCGTAGTTGGGCTTTTAAAGCAAATACTTTATTTCCCATTTGTCCCGTTAAATTTTTGTAAATCCCGTATTTTTGGGACAAATTACGCATTTGTCCCGTATGGCTGGAAAAAAATCTGGCAACACTAGTCGTGACTAACATGCTCATATGGATAGACGGACAAACAACTAGAAAAAGTAACTTCGAACAGTGTCTGAACAAATTTATTTGACCAGTTTCTAATCATTCTCATAAATAAAGCTCAAATTTGCCCTTTTTGGTTTAAAGTAGGTGCGTAATTTCTAATTTGAAGTGAATTACCCGTGAGTGTAAAAGTTATCTTAATATAACATACTAGCTTTTCACAGTGATTTTCAAAAAAGGTTGGACATCAATAAATATGTTATGAGTTTATATTTATTCGCAGCACTGTATGTATATGTAACCATACGGCATACATTTCGTCCTTTAAAGTAAAAAACCGCGTATCAAAAGAATGTAAACCCGTATGTGAGGTTGCCACAATTTTACAGGAGAGGGGGTAAAACCTGTCTTATTTCAATATGGTTATCTCTTTTGTCCCTATATTATCTCTACCTTCTATAGCTAAATCAGTGTTGCCAGGTGAACGATTTGGTCGTCACTTTGATGATTTTTTACTGCCATGACGATTTGACGATTTTCGTTACGCAATGACGGTTTTTCTTAATGAGCAAATTTGGCTGGTTCTCCACTTTGAAGATAGTTACATAGGCAAGAAAAAATTGCAGTGTAAAGACTTGTTGAGAGTTTACCATTGTCGTATCGAAATTATATCATGTGGCAGCACTAATAGAAGTTAACGATAAGTAGTTTTCTTCATTGTTTCATGACTATTTGTGTAGTTTATGACGGTCAAATTCGTAATTTTTGCGTTGTGACGTTGTGTACTGGTACATATTTTATTGAGCGAAAGGAATTATGAATAAGTTCTTTAGCAAAACTTGTAAGTATAAACGGTTTTTAATGCACAACGTTAATTTGCAGTTTGAAAAAAAATTAAGATGAAAATATAATTTTATTGCAATTAAAAATATTTTTGTTAAAAGTAATACAAATTTTAAAAATTCGTAAAAAAGTTTAACTTTTTATTTTTTATATAGCAATCAGAAGCTAGAATAAAATGAATAAAAAACAAAAGGGCTTCCTGGGGCCTATTTCATAAAGCGACAGTGATAATATTGTAACGACAGGCATTTTCCATGTTCTCAGTAAAAATTCGACGGTTTCGTGGGTGTTTTGTTTCATAAAAACAATTACCAGCACCTTTTAAATTCCATGAGAAATTCCATAGAAAAAGTGACGAATTTGCCATTGTCGGGGTTTAAAATTGTCGTTGACAAAATTGTTGCCAGTCATATGAAATTTATATGTAAATCATATGTAATAACTGCATTTGCATTAATTTAGTTTTAAGAAATACTCAAATTATTGAAAAGTAATTAAATGCGCGCAATTACCATATGAATAAATTTCAAACTCTCCTCTGAAAGCTTCCCGACGAAGCTATTTGGTTTTGTCACCATTGTCACGACAATTTTGTCAGAGTGACAATTGTCGACAATATTCCATATTATTACTGTCGTTTTCCAAAAATTTTCACAGTTTCGAAAAGCACCAAGTTGGCAACAGTGCTCTTACAGACATTTCACCATCTCTTTTGCGTAGGAATACAAACGATGCATCGATATTTTTGAAACATCGATAATATCGGTTCAAAATTCGATGTTTGCCATCGATGTTTACAATTTCCCAAAATCGCTAAATTATCGATACATATACTACGTTTATACGCACAGAATAATCGACTTAGTTGAAAGCGCATTGACACCGTACATATTTCGCTCTTGTGTTTATACTTACGGCTTTATATCGGCATCAAAGTAACCGTCTTCAAAAGCAAACAAAATCAGCTGGGACATTTTATAAATTAACATAATGGAAAGTGATAAAAATCTAGTTTTATTCGGCATTATAAAATCGTGGCAAAGAAAAAGAACGATTATTATTAATCAGCTTTTAAATACTGATGCCATTATTTGGAATTTGAGCGGAACAGCTGATCTCCAATTCGCTTTGAGTGAGAGCGGAGTTTATACACTCTTTCTAACTGTCTGGAGAAATAAACTACCGATTTGAAATGGAGTGTGAGCCAAAACACTTCGCTCTTTCAAAGCGGATTGAAATTCAGTTTATACATATGTTTTGAAACGCGGCGAAATGAATTAAAGCGACTTATGCATGCGTATAAACGTAGTAATAGATACCAGTTTCAGCGATGGTTTAACATCGAATTATGCTCCTAAAATTTTTTGACTGGCCATGAATTTTAATATTTATTCTTTTAAAAGGAACATTCAGGAATTCTGAGTTTACTCTTATCTTTCGATATTAAAAATGCATACTTAGTCATTAAAACAGGACCGGGATCCCGTTGAAATTTCAACGAAATTGGGCCTTGGAACTTTAGGCTCAGCGAACTTACGACGGCATGCATTTCTATTCTATTTATAGGGAAGGAATGGTAAATAAATAAAGGCAATAATTGAATTACAGAGAGTTAGAATTGAAAAGTATTAAATTTTCCTAACAAATTTCGAAACAGCGGATACCATCGATATATCGATGTTTTTTTGGCGATGTATTTTAGCATCGATGTTCATTTTTCCGATGCATCGAAACATCGATGTATAGATGTTACTCCCCAAAATTTGCATCCCTACTTTTGCGTACCAGCACCTGACCGCGTATCACAGTTTCCTACAGGCGTCTATGAAACAAGTAAAATATCGCCGACAATTCTGGCAGTGAAATTTTATAGAAAAGTCGACAGGGGCCTATTTCATAAAGGTGTAGGTGCGACAATTGTCGATTTTTCCGAAAAAAAATCAGAGCCAAAATTGTCGGCGACATTTTTCCTGTTTCATAGACGCCTGTAGGAAACTGTGACAATTTTTAGAAAGCGACAGTAACAATACTGGAATACTGTCGCGCTCAAGTTGAATGACATTGCTGTTGCCGGAACTGCAAGTATTCACATACACGAAAGCCTCTCTAGAGCGAATCGTGAAATCATGCACTATGCAGCTCAACTTAGGCGCCAAAAACATTTGTCAGCTGTTTTCTCGATACGCGGTCAGGTGCTGGTACGCAAAAGAGATGGTGAAATGGCTGTAAGAGCACTGTTGCCAACTTGGTGCTTTTCGCACTAAATTTAGTGCTTTTCTTTAATCAAAACGCGAAAATTTTTGAGTTTGGTGCTTGGAGCGTTTTTTGGTGCTTTTTTTTAGTTTAAAGACACCAAATCTCTTAATCTGAAAAAATCGAGGCTAAAGTAATATAATAAATATTTTAGCAACTTTACAAAAATGGAAACAAAATCATGGCATAATGGCGAGCATATGTTTGCCAACAAATTTATGACACAAAAAGAAAATTTATAAATCTTTCTTGAATCTAAGCGGCCACGCTGGACACAGCTGAAAATTAGAAAATAGGAACAAGAATGTTATCGTCGCTTGGACGAAAATATTTCAATTTATAGAAAACAGAAAAAATCCGACCGCCGAGCAACATTGATTTTTATTAATTTAAATCAGTATCCATACAAAAAAATGTTATGCATATAAAGTCCATTAAATACACCGATAAATATTTGGTGCTTTTTTTCGAGAAAAACGCCCATTTTCTTGGGTTTTAGTGCTTTTTCAAATTCAAAACTTCAACACTGTGTAAGAGTATGGCTGACTTCCAAAACGTCAATTGCTTTGCATACGTACAAAGTATAATGTTCCATAACGCCGAACTACAATGTATACTTTTCCAAAACGCATCCGAAAAGTTGTCGAAACGCATCGCTAGAGCAATCAGCTCATCAGAAACAAAGTTGACGCTTCGTTTGTTATTGGTTACCATTGGTGTTATAAATATGGAAAATTAAGAAAAATGTGTCGCAACTCTGCATCAGGGTTGTTGCGAATATTCGCATTCGCACCGCGGAGCTTCCGCATTAGTTTTAACATTCGCATTCGCTTTCGCATTCGCATCAATGCTGATCTTTTGCGAATGCGAATATTGAAGGGACCGCAAATTATAGTTATTTTTTTACGAGTTAAACTTGGCCAAATATTTGTTATTCCGAAATAAAAGTACTTTCCGGATAATAAACAAACCGCTTATCCAAATTAAACAAGTTTGGTATCCAATGAAAGAGGACTTAAATAGCTTTAAAACTGAAATGTCTAAAAGAGGAAAGCCAAACATTGAAAAATATTTCAATAATAAATGTTAATTAATTACCATAAGACAAACATTGGGTCAGGTAAGTATTTACATGAATTTCTTTAGTATTAAGTTATAAAAAAATAAAAGCTATTTCAGTCCCCTTTCTTATGATACCATGATGTTTAATTTGGATAAGCAATTTCTTTATTATCCGGATAGGACGTTTATTTCGGAATAAAAAATATTAGACCAAATTTAACCCGGATAAAAATAACTGTTATTTTCGGTCCCTGGAATATTGTGCAAGTGCACAGACGTATATCTAACTAGTCACAGAAGAAAGCATTAAAAATTAGTTATAAAAACTAAAATCGAAAAACGCTGATGACGTGACAAATTCTGAAAAACCAAAAGAATGAGAATGAAGAATTCTTCGGAAAAGAACGGTGTTTAAACAACGATTGAGCCATGATGCTAGATTGTGAAGATGAAAGTCAGGAGAATGCATCCGACATTCGCAGCCCCGATGAAATTCTCAAAAAGTAATTATTGCACCGCAATAAAAAATAAATATAACTGAAAGTCCTCTCAACTGGTGCAGTATCAATCGAAAAGAATTTACAATTTTGCCATGTTTCAAGTTTTTCAAGTTTATCGCCTCGAGCGAGTAGTTATATAATGGCGCAGGCTTGTTTTACGACCCTTCAAAAAGTTTTTATTAAGTACAATGTTCCAATTTTTAAATTCAATTACTAAAAAAAATATTCAGTCTTATCATGAGTTTAATTTTCCCCGAACCGGTACACTTTTCACTTTTGGTTTTTATGTACATATTTACTATGGGCGGAATATAAATTTTCGGGTGAATTTTTTTTCGGGAAAAACTCAGGATAAGGCAGATTATTAAAAATTATTAATCTTTCCATTTTTTATTTACTTAAATCACCTAATTTACCCACCTAAATTATTTCTTAAAATACATTACATCCGCATTCACATCCGCATTCGCATCCGTGGATGTCTAAATTTCCACATTCGCAACATCCCCACTCTGCATATACAAACAGTTTGAATACCGCAGTATAACAGTATACAAACATTGTATTGATACGTTTTGGAAGTCAGCCTATTTGATAAGAAAGGTTTTGATGAAATTGTCGGCACAACCTAAAATATTTAGTTTACTCATACATTTTCTTTTATGCGTTATGGATTGCTTTTGCTTTGTAATGTAATGCAGCGTTTTTGCCCCATTTAAAATGCAACATTTAGCATGATATCGCATTTAGCAAATGTACATTTACGCGAGTTCGAAATCGTATGGTTTTGACAAACAGCCGTGTGCCAGTCGCTTATTCTAATCCGTATCTCTTGCGATCAATTCTCACGCAGAAGATAATGTTCAAAAACCCTACAGAAAAGGAAAAGATAAATTTAAACCAAAAATTCAATACAAAAACTTGAATTGTTTTAACCATAACTGAACATTTATTTGTGTTTATATTCATTTGTCGGTGCTGTCAATTAAAATTTCCCCACTTTATTAGGAAAAAACAAACAGGGTTGATCATAAATTGATCCAGATTTCTATCAGCATCACATCGATGTTGAATTTGCGTAACTTTTCTTTATCCAAATAATGGAAAATAATAAATGAACCCTCGATCGGCGATCACTGAAACGCAGTTAGCCACCGTATACTCGAAAAAGCAATGTTGCCACTTTTCCTCATTAAACCATGTTCGAATCGTGGAAATTTTGGAAGATCACAGGGTTACTTTTAGCATTTAGATTCTTAATGCAAAACTGGAGTTGCATTTAGGTGACGAATTTTGTATGGATAAATGTACATTTAGAGTAGAATTTAGAGCTAAATGCGCTAAATGTGCTTTTATGCGTAAGCAAAAACAGCCCATTAGATTTAAGCTTGTATTCTTCTCTTTTTTCTCTATTTCTGTTTGCTCCACTTGTTCATGCTTTTCTTGTGTCTAACATTCCTGCCGTGATTACTTGAAGACTAGTTTGTTGTTTTACGGCTGTTTCTTTTTCAGTTCAGCGCAAAATATTAATTTAACATGACTGTTAACAAAATTTTTGCGCTGTTGGAAATCATAAGGTCATGTTGGATATTTTATGTAAACAATCTGTTGGTCTTGACATAGTCCATTTTAATGCCCGCAGTCTATGTTCCGACAAGATGGACTATGTTAGACACATTTTTGAGCAGTCACTAATAGACTCATATGTGTATCCGAAACATGGTTTACTTGGTTCAACTATAATTTTAATTTCGTGTGTATATAATCAATATAAATGTTACCCACTAGACTGCTTATTTTCCGAGTTGTCTGTATTTTTTATTGGGTATGAGTGTTATGTTATTAGTGGTGATTGTAATGTTAATTTGCACGGAAATGACTCTAGTAGCATTAAACTGCGTGATCACATCTCAGCAGTTGGACTAGTTGTGGTTAACAACACATCTTCTTCTTCTT
>NW_023461847.1:0-22712 GCF_013731165.1 Rhagoletis pomonella
ATTAAGTAGAAAAAACGTTACAATTTACAGAATATGGTATAAACTTTAATTCTACATCATTATTTTTATATTTTTATCACAGGTTTAAATAAAGATTTTTTCGAAGGAAAAAACTTCTATTAAAAACATCCGCTTTAAATCTTAAAAGCTAGTGTTGATATGTACGCATTTAAGCACCCGTATCAGTTTAATACGAAAAAAGTTCAGATATTAAAATGTTGTCTGAAAAACTGCAACGAATTTATCTTTCAGTCAAATTTAGTATTTGATCTGATAATGTTTTAATTTTTGACTCATTGTGAAGCTTCCTGGTAGAGCAATCCCATGAGAGTCGCAGCATCATTTTTAGAATTTTATTTTGACGGATTTGTAATTTTTTAACATAGGACTTAGCCATGTTGCTACAGGCTGGACAGGCATATAATATTATTGACTGAAAAATTTACTTGTAAATTACTAATTTATTTTCATCGGTTAAGCTTGAGCGTCTATTGATTAAGGGATACAGCATTTTAGTTGCCATATTTACTTTCCTGTATATAGTTTACGTGATCACAGAAAGAAATTTTTTATCAAGGATAACCCTGAGGTATCGTACAGTATTGGACCATGGGATATCATATCTATCTAATTTTAAACCTGTACTTGGTAGAAAGCAATGATTTGTTTTTCTAGTGAAAAAGATAGCTTGTGTTTTACCAATGTTCAATTTAATTTTCCAACTACAAAAATAGTCAGCGATGCTTTGCAGTGCGCCCTGAAGTTTGGTTACGATTTCATTACTAAGCTCATGCGAATAAAATATGGCAATGTCGTCAGCATACATGGCATATGAACAATCTGCAAACCTTGGAAAATCAGAGCAATAAATTTTGTACAATAAAAGACCAAGTACAGATCCCTGGGGAACTCCAGCGGGCAGCTCGATCATGTCGGAGTATTCGTTATTCAAACATACGCAAAAGTATCGATTTTTTAAAAAACTTTTTATACCAGATGCAACGGGAATTGAAAAGTTACTAATTTGTGAATTAGTCCATTGCGCCATACTGAATCAAAAGCCTTCTCGACATCAAGTAACATTAAACCGGTTGATTTTTTGCGATCAAAATTAGATTTGACGTGATTACAGATTCGTTTAATCTGGTGAGTAGAGCTATGGAATTGCATGAATCCGAATTGTTCGTTTGGTATGATATTATTTGTGGTTAAGAATAAGGATATTTTGGTTTTCACGATTTTTTCTAAAACCTTGCTTAACCCTTCGTCTGACACATGAGCCCAGCCAGGCCTTTTCCGTTTTCAGATTACAAAAAATTGCACTTTAAATAAAGCTATAGGCTTGAAATTTCAGGTAGCATACTAAAGTTTAGTGAATTACCAATCTGTAACAAAATCATGTTGGTATCATATATATAAAGCTAGATATATAGACATGTTGATTAAGACATCACATTCGTAACACATGGGTCTGGCTGGACCCACATACATATATTCCTATGTAATTTTTACCTAAAATGAAGGAATGCAGCCGTTTTTCAAAGTGTTCTTTTGAATTTTTGAACTATCGTGGCAATAGATGATTTGTATTTTTACCTAAAAAGAAGGAATGCAACCGTTTTGCAAAGTTTTCTTTTGAATTTTTTTAATTATCATTGCAAGATATTATTTGCATTTTTACCTGATATGAAAGAATGCAACCGGCATTCTTCGGGAAACAAATAAATGTGAGTACAAAAATAAATATTTTCTCTTTCGCAAACTTTTCTATAAAAATCTTTATGAAATTAAATTCTTGTGGATAATCCATTGCTTTTCATAGCAATTTTCACTCGTTTGGCCATGCTCTAAATTGAGTTTTCTATGATTTCGCTTGAAATATTACTTTATTATAATTTTACTCGCCTCCAAAGCTCTTCTATGCTACTCGGAGCTCGCTTGCGCTATGCTAATCCTCTCTTGACCACAGCGCTCAATTTTTCGATGGCGCTGAGGTCTGGGATTTGTGTTGGCCACTGCGTTACGTGAAAATTTTGCTCAAGCAGCCGGCGGTGTCGAATATTTTCAGAATCCTTTGGATCTCCGTCCTGCTGGCAAACAACTTCTTCCTCAGGGTTTGTGCTTTTGTTTACAATGTCCGGCAAATTTGTTTTGAGGATATGTTCATTATTTCTTTTATATTAACCAATGGCACCAAATGCCAGCAAGTAAATTATCCCAAGGCACTGAAATTTTGTAAAAGTCACCAGAATTGGAGCTTTTGAGCTGAAAATGGGTAATATGGTCCGATGGAGCGAAAATTAATTGTTCCCAAAGCGATAAAAAATAATATTTTTGGGAAAGACCTCATCAACATCTTCAAAAACACCATGCCAAGAAAAATGTCTCACATGGTGGCCAGCATAAATCCCAGACCTAAAAGATTACGAAAAATTTAGCACTGTGGTCAAGAGAAGATTAGCATAGCACAAGCGAGCTCCAGTAACATTGAAGAGCTTTGGAGGCAAGTAAAATTATAATGGGGTAATATTCCAAGCAAAATCATAGAAAACTCAGTAGAGAGCATTCCCAGACGTATGAAAATCGCTACTAAGAGCAAGGGAGTCTCCACAATCCTCTTGATATATACATCCTAAAATTTCAAAACAAAGTTCAAAACTGAGTGAATAGAGTTGCCTTGCATTTTTGCTGTGAATTGCTTGTTAGTTTTTTTGTATACTAGGCTTTATTCACTAGAGAATAAGGACAAATTGCTGAAAATTTCAAAACAATCCGCTTATTATTAAAAAAGTTATGTTACAGTAAGTAATAAAATGTCGAACAGGCACTCGGTTTTGATCGCCAGTGTATTTAAATAATAAAATATAAGCTACTATTGTCGCAATTAATTATTTTCAAAAGAAAGCTGTAAAATTAAATAAATATTTGAATAACATACAATAAATAAGTTTAACTAAACAAATGTTGCACATAATTTCTATATAAATGCATACAATTTGCATGTGGGTCCAGCCAGACTCATGCGTACCGAATGTGCCAATCGAAACATGTGTCTGACGGAGAGTTAAACTACTTAGCAGACTAATAGGGCGGTAACTATCGGCTAAGTTAGCCGGCTTTCCCGGCTTGCGTATAGCTACGATTTTAGCTGTTTTCCACTCGTTAGGAAAACATTGTAGTTTAAGACAGGAGTTAATCAAAAAAGTAAAATATATCACGGCCACTTTAGGTAGGTGTTTGAGCATAATGTTTTTTATATAATCATAACCTGCAGACTTCCTCAGCGGAGCCTCAAGCAAAAGGTTTTGGACATGATCTGAATCAACGTATTCAGATACAGGAGTATCTACTTTTTGTGAATTTAGTTGGTTTATTGTGCCCTGAACTATGCTTGATATAATTGGTGCACCTAAATAATTTGAGACCTTGTGATTTTCTAGAAATGTATGTGCTAACAGGTTTGCTTTTTCCTGACTTAAGATAAGGGTCTTATTTGACACACGTCGGGGTGGGATTTCTGAATGTTTTCTTCACATTATTTTGAAAATGTTCCAAAATGGCTTACTTCTCTTTTCAATTGAACTAAGTTTTTTATTCCAGCTGGCATTTCTATACTCAAAGATCTTTTTGCGGATTTCCACAGAGTAGCGTGTTAATGATTCGTATCAGAGAGCTGTCTATAACGACTCCATTGCCTACGGTAGTAGTTTCTTATTTTTATTAAATCTAAAATGAATTGAGGCAGTCTAAGAAGTTGGTTTTCGGAGTTCTAAGAGGGATGGAGTATCGAGCCGCTGCATTTATTTTGTCAGTAAACATTTCTATGTTTTTATCAATATCCTCCTGTGAACCCATTGAGTCATTAGCTCGTTGCTTGAGCTAATCTACTCTCATGCCAGGCCACTTGCTTACTTTGGTGAATACCACTATTGTTTACCATTTGATTGATCATTAACAATGCTTGCTAGCTTTATGAAATGTAATAAATATTAATTTATAACATTTAAAAAAATTATGCCATAAATCATACAATAATTAAGAACAAATACTCATCCGATGACAACATACTAACAAACGAACGCTGCGTATTCACAATACAAAGTGGTGATTGACACGTTTATTTGAACGTGTGCCGGCAAGACACGAGCGAACCTCACTCACAAATACGGAATGCTTTACGTATTTATTTGATTGTCTCCGTGGCGCATATGTCTCGTGGAATAATTGTAATTTCCATACCGTGTACTCACTCTTTATTTGACTATTCATGTAGATTTTTAAAATTCAAATTTAATTCAGGTATGGTCTATTATGCCATTTCGTTACCTAATTAGCGTTGGAATAGAAACATGAGTTCGGTGCTTTTTCAAAGATGATCAGATTATTGCATCTGCGTGCTTTCAGTAAACTTTTACCTACAGCGTTTTTGATAACATATAATTGCTTGTTGAACGAAATTTTACGCCCCACGCTCGAAGCCTTTCCAACAGGTATGAAATTTGATTGTAGATCTGGTATTTTCAGAACAGAGTGTGCTTCCAATAGCATTCTGAATTTTCTGCCTCAGAGCTTTGCATTAAGCAGCAAAATGCCCCCTATTTCCACAATTGTAGCATTTAGCGTTCGATCGCTGCGTTCCAGAACTGGAACTTTATCCTTTTCGAGAATTTCCGTTAAGATTCTTGTTCGCATTTGCATTTTTCCTGGTATTTGTGCTTGCCGTAAACGCCTGCTGACTGTCGCCATTTTCCGCTTTTTCGTCCTTCTCTTGACGATTCTCCCCTTCCTCAAGCAAATTGATTTTCAACGCATTTAGTGACGGTAAACTATCAGGTGCCTCTATTACGACCACAAAATGTTTGTACAACTGCGGCAAACTTGATAGCAGAATAATTACTAACATTTCCTCTGCTACCGTTACTCCAATTTCAGCCATGTTTTAAATGATGTCGGAGAAATATGTTCACCTTCAGACAAACGAAGGTACAGTAACTTATTGAACAGCGTTATTTGCGAGCTGGTCCACTAGCATTCACAGTGCGCTTAGCATTCACAGTGCGCAGTTAAGCACTGACAAAGGATTTACTTACTATCGATTTTCATATTCACAGTACCTAGTTAATAAAACGTATAAGTCCGGTCTGCCTCTATAGTTTAACACTGGGTAATTAAAATTTTTGTTTGTGAATCGAAATTCACATTTGCATAAAAAATTCATATATTTTGGAGCAGCATAATTTTGGGCGACATGAATTTCGACTATGCGACTGTGATATGAGTTCAAATAGTAGGAGGAAAGACTGCTCAAAAATATGTTTCATGTTGTCCTGAAATATAATAACCAAAATTCAATAGGTTGTATCTAGGGCGCGTTATATTTCCGGCATGGGCCATGCGAATAAGACGAAACTTGCGTCAATGCATTGGAAAATAGGTTTTGTTCAAAAAATATTGTCTTATTTTTTGCGATTTCTCGTAAGCCAACAAAGTCATTGAGCAAATATTACTACGAAAACATTTTGTTTTCTAATTTTTTTTTAAGTTCTAACTGTCATACCTCCTGACATACACAAGATAAAAACGGGTTGGATGCTACTATGTTTGGATTTTCTTCTCTTCTTCTTTTTTGGCGCTGTAACCGCCTAAGCGGTTTTGGCAGAGTTCAGCAAAGCACGCCAGTCGTTTCTCCTCTGTGCCAACTGACGCCAATTGGAAACGCCAAGTGAGCCCAGTCCTTCTCCACCTGATCTTTCCATCGCAGTGGGGGCCTCCCTCTTCCTCTGCTACCACCAGCGGGTTCCGAGTTGAATACTTTCAGAGCTGGAGCGTCGGTGTCCATTCGAACGACATGACCAAGCCAGCGGAGCCGCTGTATTTTAATTCGCTGCACTATGTCCATGTCGTTGTAAAGCTCATACAGCTCATCGTTCCATCGTCTGCGGCACTCGCCGTCGCCAACGCGTAAATGCCCGTAAATCTTCCGCAAAATCTTTCTCTCAAACACTCCAAGAGCCGCCTCATCGAATGTTGTCATTGTCCATGCTTCGTACGTCGAGAGAGGACTTTACTCCTGAATTGTCTACTCAGTCCAAAATAGCACTTGTTGGCAAGAGTGATTCTGCGTTGGATTTCCATGTTGACATTATTATCGGTGTTAATACTGGTTCCCAAATAAACGACATTCTCTATTTTCTCGAAATTGTAACTGTCAACAGTGACGTGGGTGCCAAGGCGCGAATGTGCTGACTGTTTGTTTGATGACAGGCGATACTTCGTCTTGTCCTCGTTTACCACCCGACCCATTCGCTTTCCTTTCTTATCCAACTTGGAAACGGTCGACGCACGGTTTTTGTTACCGATGAGCGGTTCAGTTATGCAGCTCCTATTATCTTCTCCTACATCAGATTAAAGAAGTCACATGAAAGGGAGTCGCCCTGTCTGAAAACCCGTTTTGTGGCGAACGGCTCGGAGAGGTCTTTCCCAATTCTGACGGAGCTGGTGGTATTGCTCAGCGTCATTTTACACAGCCATTTGAGTTTTGAGGGGATACCAAATTCAGACATAGCGGCATATAGGCAACTCCTTTTAGTGCTGTGAAAAGCGGCTTTAAAGTCGACAAATAGGTGGTGAGTGTCGATCCTTTTCTCGCGGGTCTTTTCCAAGATTTGGCGTATTGTGAATACCTGGTCTACGGTGGATTTGCCAGGTCTAAAGCCACACTGATAAGGCCTAATCAGTTCATAGAAGGTGGGCTTCAGTCTTTCACACAATACGCTCGATAAGACTTTGTAACCTATGCTTAGAAGGCTGATCCCGAGGTAGTCGGCGCGAATGGCGGGGTCACCTTTCTTGTGGATTGGGCAGAGCACACTTAAATTCCAGTCGTCGGGCATGCGTTCATCTGACCATATTCTGCACAAGAGTTGATGCATGCACCTTATCAACTCCTCGCCGCCGTACTTGAATAGCTCAGCTGGCAGGCTGTCAGCTCCAGCAGCTTTGTTGTTTTCCAGCCGCGTTATTGCTATACGTACCTCGTCATAGTCAGGCGGTGGAACGTCGACTCCGTCATCATCGACTGCGGGCTCAGGTTCTTCTTCTCCACAACTTTCCGTGCTGCTACCATTTAGTAGGGCGGAAAAGTGTTCCCTCCATAATTCAAGTACGCTCTGGACATCAGTTACTAGGTCGCCATTATTGTTCTTACAGGAGTACGCCCCGGTCTTGAAACCTTCCGTAAGTCGCCTAACTCTCTGCTAAAATATTCGGGCATTCTTCCTGTCGGCCAGCATTTCAAGCTCTTCGCACTCACGCATTTCGGCCTCTCTCTTCTTATTGCGGCAAATACGTCTCGCTTCCCTCTTCAGATCCCTATAGCGGTCCCACATAGCGCGCTTTGCGCCCGATCGCAGCGTGGCCTTGTAGGCGGCGTCATTTTCTCTGCAGCTTCCTGACACTCCTCATCGTACCAGTTGTTCTTTCGGGCTCGCTGCAATCAGACTACTTCTTCGGCGGCGGTACTTAATGAGCGGGAAATGTGGTTCCACTGCTCGCATATGGCGGTTTGTTGAATAGTGCTTTCTGAGAGCAGGTGTGAGAGTCGAGTAGCGAAAGCGCTGGCTGTCTGTTGTGATTGCAGCTTTTCGACGTTAAGCTTTCCGTGCATATTTGGGAGCACATTTTTTACTGCACAGAGGCGGGTGCGTATCTTGGCTGCAACAAGATAGTGGTCCGAGTCGATGTTCGGACCTCGGAGTGTGCGTACGTCTAGAACACTAGAAGCGTACCCTCCGCCTATCACAACATGATCGATTTGGTTTCTCGTTTTTCGATCCGGAGACAGCCACGTAGCTTGATGGATCTTTTTATGCTTGATCCTAGTACTGCATACTACCATGTTTCGGACCCCGGCGAAGTCGATCAGCCTCAATCCGTTGTCGGACGTTTCTTCGTGGAGGCTGAATTTTCCGACGGTGGTTCCAAAGATCCCTTCCTCGCCACCCTGGCATTGAAGTCGCCAAGCACGATTTTGATATCATGACGGGGGCAGCGCTCGTACGTGCGCTCTAAGCGCTCATAGAAGAGATCCTTGTATGCTTCATCGTTCTCTCCCATCGGGGCATGGGCGCAGATGAGCGAGATATTGCAGAATCTCGCTTTGATGCGGATTATGGCTAGACGCTCACAACAAATCCAACTCCGAATTTGCGCTCCTTTACATGGCAGCTGTAGTAAACGTCGCAAGGCCCCAGACATTGTTTGCCTTGCTCCGTCCAACGCATTTCTTGGATGGCGGTGATGTCAGCTTTTGTCCTTACGAGAACATCAACCAGCCGGGCAGAGGCACCTTCCCCATTAAGGGTTTCCAGGTGTATGCCCTCAAATCGTAGTCCTTTGCCGTGGTCGTCATCATAAGGGGGGGTCTCATCCGAGGCTTTGCCTTGCTTCTTCACTGGAAGTGGTTTTTACGTGGCGGGTCCCAAACCCAGCGCACAACCCATTGCTGGGACGGGGGTGGTTTCGCAACCAAATACACATTTACATAGCGAGCCGCTTGCTCCAAGCAGACACCCGCTTGCAGCCGCACCTACTGGTGAACAGACGCTGCAGACTTCAGTGAGCCCTTAAACCGAATAAGTCGGAGTGGCCACACCGAAGCTCCCTCTCTTTCTGCCGTGACCCAAGGCTCCACTCGGATTGGTTACCGCATCTCGCACATAGGTTTCTCACGTTGCCCAGAGTGTGCGAACGAGGACGCAAGAGTCGGGATTGAGTATAGCCATGCAACTGTAACTGCATTTGAAGCGCAACGACTATACCCCATTGGGTTTTCACAAACTAATATAATAATCACTACAGTCAGACTAAAAGGTATGGTGACTCATCATCATTTAAGCTCAAGCAAATTCTTTTTGCACTTAAGTTAAATGAATATTATTTGCGATGGATAGGCGATGATTTGACGGATAACATTTTTACTGTGGCATGATTTTTAATTCATTTAGAAAAGTTATGCTACGAAAAATTAAAGATAATCGAGATATCTTTCGAAACCTTCCATAGAAGCTCAAAAATAATGACAGAATGAGAATGTGAAAAAAACTGGGTGGTTCAAACCTTATCCAAGGTCACCGTGATATTTTGAAAAATCCGCTCTTTTCAATCCGACTTGCCAAGGACTTCTGTCAGGATATGAGATGGCAATTCCTTATTTTTGAAATAAGCACGTTCAAATCTTTCGAAATTTTACAGTTTTGTGCCAGAGCACGATGGCCAGCACACGATTGCCACGCTAGGACCTGGCGAGTCGGTGATTTGAAGTTGCCCTAGATACCAACTATTGAATTTTGGTTATTTGATTTCAGGACAATGTGCAATATTGATCTATTAGTTTTATTGGCCAAATAATAGACATAAGAACGATTATGACAAATGTAAACATAACAAAACTGTCAAAGCTAAACTTCAAAATGGGGGGGATTGCCAGATGAATGTACGTAACCAATAGTTATTCAAGACACGAACCATTATATCAGTATAGACACGAATTGACATGGCCACTATGAAAACGCCCAAACTGGCATACGATAAAAGAATCGGTGGTCACATAACACGAGGCTAGAAAAATATATTTCCTTTTTCCGAATTGGACACGGAGCGAACCACACTCATCAGCCCTCGCAAGAACGGAATTACAACCAAGTAATTAAAGTGTATTAAAAGCTTGTATTAAAAGCTGGCGACATTCGGGGAGTCGATACTCACCCCTCAGTGGAAAGTGGAAAGGGAAATCGACTGCGTCCAAGCAAATATAAGGAAAAAGGCTGACTGTAAAAAGCCTTTTTTTCTTGTATCGAGTTAATAGAGACAAAAGTGTGCCGTCACATTCCTTCCGACGAATCCCCAGCCATGTTGTTGCGTAGAATAAAGAAGTTGTGAGCATCAAATCTGGACCATTCATTTGACAGCAATTGAGTCACCATAAGCCGGTAATACAAAATCATTACACGTAAGTCAGCCACTTTCTTGCCACCATCCATTGGAAACGAGCTATCCATCAACCGTAAATAAAGATTCCTGTTTGGACTGACAAACTAAGGTCAAGCAAATCAATATATTTTCAAGCAGTCGGCTCTCCAACTAATAGTAAAACTCTTGTTTGCGCTTATGTAAACAATGGTTTAACTATGCCCTGTGACTTCGACCGCAAAATTTATACCGTAAAAAATCTTGTTTTTTGTGTGAAAAAAATATACCAGCATTACTTATAAGAGTTTCACCCTAGGTGAACCTAAAATTTTAGCAATGAGCCAATCTACACGATGACTTTCCACCCTGCGTTTTTTGTACGTTCCCTTTTAAAAAAGTCTTCGAAAGCCCTCGTGCATTTACACGATGACTTTTTCTTTTCGGCGTTTCTTGCGTTTTTTTTTTTGACATTTAAGCGTGAAATTTTCTTTGTCCAACTCTTTCGTCCCCATTTTCAAAGCGGAGCGAATCGCAAATTCAAAGTAAAAATACGGAAAAGTGAATTCTATAAAAGCTAAACGTCAAAAACTGCCCTCGATTTCGCTGACCGTGCTTGCTTGCCTACCCCGCTGACTTCCCTACACTTCTTGCCAACAAGCTCGACACGCATGACCCAGGGTGAAGTCATCGTGTTAATTTAACTTAACAATTAAGAAGAAAATTATGCTCAAAGAATACATGATATTTATATATTTATTTCTATCATATTCGTTCAATATTGCTTATACATACATATGTACCATATTTTTCAGGCATTGTCATGTGTGGAGTAAAGTGAAGCATTTCGGTATACAAAGAATAATACCTCACAAGTCATTACTTTTACTCCAGTAAAGAAATACAAATTTTAAGGAAGCCCTAGCAACATGACTGAAATTAATCGTTCGCCGAATCCATACACAACTAAATTAATTCGACAGCTTTTAATAGTTGCTTTGATATCGATTCATTTAAAAATTTCGCTTGCCAGTAAAAGTGAGTAGAGATGAATATTTAATTTTAGCAGTTTATAGATTTACTGATTAAAGTTGTGTGTTTACAGATCCCTTCCGCAATCCAAATATTTGCGGGTCTCCGCAATGCGATGCTTTTTACAAAAAATTCAGTTTTAGGGATAAGATATATAAATACGAATACCACATCGATTTGACCACAGAGTTTTCTGGCACTGGCGGTAATGCATCGAGCCTTTTTCTAAAGGCTACTTTAGACGTATTTTTCCCAAAACCTTGTGAAGGATTTCTTCGAATAAATGATGTTAAACTATGGGATACTCAAGTCAATCAAAAAAAAAATAGACATTCCCAATTACAATGACATCGAAGCCATAAGTTCAAATGAAGATGATTACTATGGAGAATTTTCAGACTCAACGACACATGCAGAAACTCGTGATGATAATGATGATATGCACCCAAAAAGTTTCGAAATGGCAAGAGATCTACAAGAACATTTATTACGTTTCTCGTTTGAAGATGGTTTAATTACTGAAGTATGCCCAAACTCTAAAGAATCTGTTTGGGCGTTAAACTTTAAAAAGGGTATATTGTCAGCTTTTCAAAATACAATGTCGCGTTTTGATGTGGATTTTAATACAACAGAAACAGATACTTCAGGAGAATGTAATGTAAACTATTCATTAGAGGATACTAATAATGTTTTCATTCAGATACGCAAAACAAAAGATATTATTTCTTGTCGGAACCGTTATTCAACAAACTCGATATTACAAACTACTCCATACAATTTTCGGGATGATAAAAAGATATGGCCTATACTTAACTCCAAAAGCTATTGCAATGTAAGTATGATTTTTTTTTAATTACTAAAATTTGTAAATTCCGTTTATATGCAAGGTACATTAAAAAACGTAGAAGCCAATTTAACGTCAAGCTTTAAAACGTCAAAGAGTAAAAATGAGAATGAGAGCAAGGCGAATTTATATAAGGTGGTATTGTTTCATTAGCTGTGAGTAGCGTTTGATTGTAAAAATTTTGTATTTCGCTATTAAGTAGGTGAAAACGTGAGAGTGTTTGTATTTTCAGTCGCCCTTTTTCATTCGGGGAAGAATAGCAGACATTTGACAATGGCCCGCTAAAAGCAAAAACAAAATACAAGTAATTGTAGTATATCGTCACTAGAGACGAATAAAGGCGCGCTAGTGTTTCGACGGCGAAAAAAGACGCATACAAAATTTGTACGAAAAAAGGCGCTTAATAAAAACTTCGGCGAAGAAAGACGCGTAACCTAGTTGACGGTGAAGAAAGACGCGTAATCATAGATTTATACTTGGCCAAGGACTGTCACTTCAGCATTATTCGCCAAAAACTCTTTACGGAATGTACATACTATTACAACCGCAAACATAGTTGACTGCGAAAATAAGTTTACGCGTCCTTCTTCGCCGTCAAATATTTTAACGCGTCTTTCTTCGCCGTCAACTATGTTAAGAGTCTTTCTTCGCTGAAGTTTTTTATGCGCCTTTTTTCGCGGTCAACTTTTGAGCTCGCGTCCTTATTCATGTCTAGTGACGATATGTTGAATCGATACCACGTTATATGTATTCGCCTTGGATGAGAGTGTGGAATGAAATGTAAAAAATTTTAATTCACTGGTGCCATTTTTAAGTAAATTTTTAGTTTTTTTTTTATTTATAAATTTTGTTTAATGTAAATTGGTTTATTGTTTATTAAGCTATCACAACGTGATTGATGAGTTCCAGTCTTGTTGGAGTGTATTTCCGGTAGCGCTACGTCACAGCTGCTTTCCCTACGTTCCTTCGGCGAAAGATATTGAGGGTCGTTTAAAAAAAATAGAGGTGTGTTCATTATATTTTACACCTCATAAAACCATCGCTTCAGGTGTTGCATTTTTAATATACATATGTACATATGTTCGAGATAATATTCATTATTACACATTAGTTTAAACCGCGCAGCATACATATGTACATATTGGACATGTGCGCAAGATGTTTAAAAGTGTACAACAATGCCTTCGTCTCAAAAGCGTGTATTGATTGTCGTTGTCTTTGAAGTTGAGTGTAGAGCGAATACAGAGAATCTAGAAACAGCTATTCACAAAACCATTGTGCACTGTTGAATAAAGACAATAGTGTAAAGCGTACAATGAAAATACTGTACACTTCATAGTGTACACAGTGTCAATTGCGCTAGCAACCACCGCAATACACACAAGCAAAAGCACAAATACAATAACAAATACACACAACTCGCCAAAAAATTATATAAGAAGTTGTAAGAAATAAGGAATTTGCTAGCGGCGCTGCTTGCAGCGTTTATTTTACATGCTCTATAAGCCTTATATAAGGTAAGTATTCTCCAAGTGATGCCCTATTATAAGGGATTATTAAAGCCTTTTTTTAAATGGCCTATAAGGCTTAGGCATAAGGGTCTCTCAGAGAGAGAGAGAGCAAACCTTATGAAATGATGACGATGGGAGAAATAGAAGTTGTATGGCACAACCTTTATTTTACACCTGATTTTGCCCTATTGATGTCATTGGGAATCAGGTTTAACTTTTTCTCTCTCAGAGAGATTAAAAAAAAAATTAAAAAAATTTAATTAAATTTTGTGGTCCGTCTGATGAGAATTGAACCCGGACAGTCTTGGCAGCAACCGATTGTATCAAGCATATTTGCACACTCAGCTACAGCCATACATGTACATGTGCTTTTAAATGTTCAGTTTGAATCAACACCACATTTCACTGTGTTGATGTCATCATTTCATAAGGTTTGCTCTCTTTAATAATCCCTTATAATAAGGCATCATTTGGTGTATAATTACCTTATATAAGGCTTATAGATCATGTAAAATAAACGCTGAAAGCAGCGCACTATAGGTAAAACACGAGTTTTTTTTCAAAATCGTAGATCTTCGCTTAGAAAAGAGATAATGGAATGAAATTTTGTTTTATCGTGAAGATAAATGATCATATAACGTTATGTAATGAAAAACTATAGAGAAGTTACAACAACAATAACTTAACCCTCAAAATACCGTCCAAAATTTCACTTTTTTTTAAGTTTTGGATTTTGGCTCCAATTCTATTAGAAAACACTATATTTAATACACCATTAGCACTGTTTCTGAAAGATTTCTCTTTATTTTATCTTAAGACTTGATTTTTGGGACATTGGATGCTGTACCGGAGTGGCCAGATTGGAAAAAGAAAAGCTCCTTTAAACTCTAATAACTCGTAAACTATCAGCTTTCACAAATAATTGATATAATAAAAATGGTTATACTAGTCGATATCTTTACGAAAGTGCAACATTTAACCCTTTAATGCTTTTTAACCCTTTCAAGGCAGAGGAAGGAGGTTCTCAATATGCTTTTGAGCGTGCTTTTTCTCATGTTGACGTGGATAGTAATCGTAAAAAATTTTTCCATAGTAAAATAATAATAAAAAAATAAAAATAAATAAAATAAAAAAATTAAAATATTAAAAAGCGTTTCATATATGACAGACTCTGCATTAAAGGGTTAAATGCTGCACTTTCACTAAACCTCATACTGTCCAAGTACCGAACCCCCCGGTACCACCCTCACGAATTTCGTCGGGAGGCGGTTGAGTACTAGGCTCGCACGGTCGTTCCAGTCAGTTGTACTCAGTCCTGGGCTACACCTAGTAGGCTTTCCCACGTCTTGTTTAAAGAGAAATGCCCTTTTTTGTTTTAAACTATTTATTTGTTTATCTCTTAGATACAACTTATTATCTTCGTTTTATAGACAGTAAGTACAAATACCTTCAAATTACGGAATGCCTTATGCCTGCTTTTTGACGCTGGCATTGCATTGAGCAGGCTTGCATAAGAGACGAGTTTCAGGCCCGTATACGTATGTATACTGCCTTTAGTCTAGGGTCCAATCTGCACCAACGCCCCGTGCGCCCGAAATTCGAAACTGAACTTTATTTGGGGCGGGAACGCCCTAGGTTCCAGTCAGCGCCTATTTTCGATTGCGCAAATTTTCGAGATTGCCATCTGGGCGGCTGGAACGCCCTAGGTTCCAGTCTGCGCTTACGCTTTAATTGGTATGATTCATGTTGAAGGGACGGTCTGAAAGCACAAGTTTCTAAGCTGTCTTGCTCGAGCAGCTGGAACGGCCTAGGTTCCAGTCCGCGCCTACACTCTGGTTGGTGAACATCATAGTTTGGTTCCAGTCCGCGGCTATGCAAAGAGTTAACTTAATCACGGGTGATACGCCGCTGTCTCTTTAGGTCCCTCAGTTCTTGCAAAATTGAAGTTAGTGTGTCGCTAGTTGATGCCCATTCATGGGCTCTTTTCACCATATAGTCGACTACTGACTGTGGCGTAAACACGCCTCCAACAGCTAGTTTCAGTTGGTTCATCTGCCGATGGAATTGAGGGCACTCAAAGATACGTGTTGGACATCTTCTTCCACGCCACTTCGACAGAAGTCGCAGTACGGGTCGTGCTCATGTGTGAATTTAAACAGGTATACCTTAAAACAGCCATGACCACTCAAGAACTGACTGAGATAAAAATCTACTTCGCCATACGTTCTACTAAGATAGGATACCAGATTGGGTATGCAGTGATAGGTGCAACGACCTTTAGTCGTACTATTCCACATATTTTGCCACTCCGTAATGCTGCTTCCGAACTTCACGTCGGTCTAATTGAGTTAGAGTACGCGGCGTAGATGCAAGGACCGTCGATTCTCTCGCCAGTGTATCTACGGGTATCATACTGGCGATTACGACATCTGCTTCGTCCGACACTGTTCTGAAGGCGCTGCAAACTCGGAGCGCGCATAAACGGTATGTTGAGTTGACTCCGCGGTAGTATGCTGGACACTGTGCCGCGTTTGACCAAATTGGGGCCACATACTTTTTGGCCTTTAACCACGCTCGCTAAGAGTAAACGCCTGCGCTGTTTCGGTCCCCGCTTAGTAAGCATTATTTGCGATAGTCCCGTGATCGTTGAAGCTGCTCACATAGCTCAATTGGGCGCTGAAAGTAAGACGCTTGTCTAGCACCACTCCCAGGTATTTAATTGTGGGTTTCGTCATGATGGTGTCGCCAATTTTTAGCGCTGCCTCCACTAGTTTCTTACGACTCGAGATAAGTATTGCTTCTGTTTTTTGCTCGGCTAGCTTCAGACCGAAACTATTTAACCAACTTTTAATCACGCCGACTGATGATGCTACCTTTTCGCATATGACATCAAGAAGTTTCGCAGATTCTACTACCGCAATGTCATCTGCAAAACCTACTATGGATGATCCTTCGGATAATTCGGTACGAAGAACTCCATCATACATAATGTTCCATAGTAAAGGGCCTAGTACGGATCCTTGTGGATCGCCACCTGTTATCTCAGCTCGCTGCAGGCCCTCCTCCGTTTCGTACCACAGAACTCGCGAATGGAAATAACTTCGTATTAGTCTTCGAAGATAATAAGAAATTCCAATACTCTCCAGTCTATCGAGTATTTTAGCCCAGTTGGCAGAGTTGAACGCGTTCTTTACGTCTAAGGTAACAATCACGCAGTACTCTTTTAGTCCTCTCAGCCACCGTGTACCGCTCGTTGCATCCCGTGCTAACTTAATGACTTCTTCTACCGCATTCACAGTAGATTTCCCTTTTCTAAACCCGAATTGGTTTGCCGATATTCCGCCTTTCTCTTGGACTTCCCTGTCGAGACGTTTGGCAATTATATGCTCCAAGATTTTACCTGCTGTGTCCAGCAGACAAATAGGCCGACAACTTGAGGGATCATCCAGAGGTTTACCCGGCTTAGGTATTAAAACAAGCTTTTGCCTCTTCCAGATTTGGGAGAAAGTTCCGTTCGTTAAACATCCATTAAAAACTTGTAGGAATGAGGAAGCGCACTGGTGGACTGCTAGCTTTAGAGCTATGTTGGGCACACCATCGGGGCTAGGAGCTTTCTTTACTTCCACTTTAGCTGTTGCGAGTGTGATTTATTCTTCCGTTACAGAGTCAACCACACTCAACGGATCACCATCCATAGTGGACACTAACGGCCTCTGTACGGGAAATAGTGTCTCCACAACGGACTTTAGGTATGCAGCGTTTGTCGGATTCATGTTTCTGCCTTTCAGCTTTTTTGAAACAATTTTGTAAGCCGAGCCCCAAGGATTCCGTTCAGTATCATCGCAAAGCTCTAAAAAGCATTGCCACTTACTTTCTTGAATTCCTTTCTTTAGTGCGTCGCGTGCACTCTTATAAGCCGCACGAAGTACCACGAAGTTGTCCCTTTCACTAGGGCTCTGAGCGTTTCGCCTACATTCTACACATTTCTTTCGCAGGTCCACCAGTAAACCGCATGACGATACGCGGAGGAAGTTCTCCTGACCATTGAAGCATCGCACGCTGTGCGAATATCGGCCATTAGGTGTTCGGCCATGGAGTCTGCTGACCCTTGGTAAACGGTGGATGATAGCATGCTGGTAAACGAGTCGCGGTCTAAAGTACTGGTTTTCTAGCCGTGCGATATTCCGGGGTTGTAAGTCCGCTTAGAATGTTCTCATCTGCAGTTGATGGTGCAAATTGCAAACTTTGCGTGTAACACGTGCTATGATTTCATTCAGTGAATCTATATAGCCCGGAACTGATAAAGGTCAGGTCTATTATTGACCTAAAACCGTTTCGGTTAAAAGTGTGTTCAGATCCCGTGTTTAATAGAACGACGTCCAAAGAAGCGAACGCCTCTTGCAGAGCTCTCCCTCTTGGGCTTGTACTGCGGCATCCCCACTCTTGCGCCCACGCGTTGAAGTCGCCTGCTATAAGAACATTCTGCCTGCCTCTAGCACCAATTGTTATCCTTAACAGTATATTTTCGAATGCCTGTATACTTATGCTGGGCGCAATGTAGCAGCTCTATACAGACAAGTTGCCGATTTCGGCACCAACGAAACCATTTTCGGACACGGCACCTTGCATTCAGCGAGCTGGGTTCGCGCATGACCAGAGAGCCGCTTTTCCGCTTTGATCCTGAAGCCAGCACTGCGACGATTTTGATTTGTATGGCTCACTGAGTATCGCAATATCGATTTTTTCTTCTAATATTGTTTGCGACAAGGGGTCCTGCGCCGGACAGTGGGACAAAAAAGGTTGCTGTGGACAAATTAATTTTGAGAGCCCAAATATGAACCGATTTCAAGTTTCTTTGTTTTCAAAAAAGAGATAATTAAATTCCGCGTCGATCTATCCATGGCGATTTTTTAAAAAAAGCTCTAGTTTTTTATTTATTTATGTTGAAAAGTGAAAGAAAAAAATTTTTATGTTTGAATACTTCCAATTGTTTGGAAAATACTTGAAATTATTTTCAAATGCCTGCAATTATTTAAAAACTTATTCATAAATATTTTTGCATAGGAAACATTTTTTGATATTTTGGACCTCGACTCTAGACCCTCAAAGGATGATAACAGAAGAAGAATAATTTCGATATATCAAGGGGGCGTGGCACCTCCCATACAAACTAAAGTTTTCACACAACATGTCTCTGGAAGTATTCATCGTAGACTGCTGCTACTTAGTATAGAGATATATAATATCAACGCCAAACTCATGGAAAAAATGGGAGTTATTGTAAAAGGGGGCGTGGCGCCTCCCATAAACACTGAATTTCGCACATTTTTAAATTCGCCTTGGTCGCTACGTTTATGGCAAGGCGTATTTAACAAGGTAGTGTTAGCCGTATATAAGTAAAAAATTACACTAACAAATTATACGCAGATGTCCATACTGTCATTGGTATGAGTTACAACAAACACATCATTTTGACGTGATGGCCTCCACGGCGAAAAACTCAGCTGTCGCCCAACACCACCTTGGTTTATGGCTTTCTTTAAGAAACACCGGGGCGAAAATTTCAACTGCTCCTGTAACACTAACTTATATGAGTTCGCTTTGCTATCATCCTCACATATGTTCATCAGAGTATATAAACGAAAAACGAATTCATTCAAGGCGATAGCAGGAGCACAAACACTACTCTAAAAATCTATACGCACAATAACAAACATGAACAAATGTAACATCATTTTTGACAATCACTACAATACGCATTGACTTTAGGGAGTGTCTATTCGCACTTTGCCAGTGTCACCAGTGTACCAGTGTCGGACGGCTTCGGTTCCGCCAATGTACCAGTGCCGCCAGTGTCGCCAGTTTCACCAGTATCACCAGTGGCGCCAGTATCACCAGTGTCACCAGAGTCGCCATTGTATCCAGTGTCGCCAGTGTCACCAGTGTCACCTGTGTCACCAGTGTCCCTAGTGTCGCCAGTGTCACCAGTTTCTCCAGTGTCACCAGTGTCGCCAGTGTCACCGTGTCGCCAGTTTCACCAGTGTCGCCAGTGTCACCAGTATCCCCAGTGTCACCAGTGTCGACAGTCTTTGCCTCCGGCAGTGTCGCCAGTTTCAACAGTGTCGCCAGTGTCATAAGCAGGGAACGGATTTTTGGGACCTAAAAACCTATAAAAAAGGCAAAATAAAGTAACGAAATAGGCTGGAAAAGGCAAAATAAAAAAGCGAAAAAGGCAGGAAAAGGCACTAGGTATTGCAAAAAAGGCAAAAAAAGGCAAAACAAAATAGCGAAAAAGGCAGGAAAAAGCAAAAACAAAGGTATTGCCAAAAAAGCAAAATAAGGCAATAAAAAAAGACAGAAAATACGAAGAACAATCAAAAAATATATTTATTTTAGAAATTTTTATATTACAAGTAAAAAGAGAAAAACTATGAACTACTAGTTTCATTATATGAAAAATTTGTACTTTGACTCTTTCAGCCGCACTCACAGCCGCACTCAGAGTCGTTTAATGATTACTTAAGGTGTCCCTCAGTAGCGATTTGAAAAAATTCCCTCTCAGAGTCGGTTAATGATTCGTTAACGGCATTAAATGAACATTAAAGTTAAGTAAACAAAAACCTTTACTTAACTTTTTAACGAATGATTTTGCAATTTTTTCTTTGTTTTCAATAAATTTCAATTTCGATAAAGTTGCTGTAACAATGGCAATGGCCCAGTGAGCAGAGCACTTTCGAGCCATTCAAGAGATCCGAGTTCAATCCTCGGCATCGAATTTTTTTATAAATTTTTCTTTAGTTTTATTGCTTAAAAAATTTATATTTTTTTTTATTTAACGTTTGGAAACTTTTTTGATTCATCTTGTTTCAGTTTCTCAAATTTTTAGTTTTTCCTGTTATAAAAAATATTTTTTCATTTCGTTTAGCTTTTAGAAAACTTATTGCTAAACGATAAATATAATAACACTATTAGCACATCTTTCAATTACTCATTTGAAATACAGAAAAGAGCTTTCAAGATAGTTGCAAGATAGTTGTCTCTCGAAAGACTGAGGTGAGTGGAAAGACAGGTGCCAGAATTGGCCTGTTATTGGTCTTGTTTGTCTTTCAGCAAACAGTTTATAAAAATTTAATTTAATTTAAAAAAAAATATTTCCTTTTTAAAGCAAAAAAATCTATAAATCAAAAGAAAATTACATCAAAAAAGGAAAAGAATTCAATAAGGACAGTTTAATAAAATTGAACAAAAAAATAAATAAATAAAAAAGGAAAAAAAATTTCCTGCCCTAGCACTCGAACTCGGATCTCTCGAATGGCACGCATTGCTCTGCTCACTCAGCCATTGCGTCTGTTGAGCCAGTGCGCGCAAAATGATATAAATACTTATTTTTATATTTTATTTCAAACTGAACGAAAAAAGTCAGTGATGTCACAAAAATAAAGGGCCGCAACTGGGGCCATACTTAAATTTTGTATTTCATAATTTTTAACTCTGAGAGGAAACATTAATTAACAGATTTAACGATCATTAGTTAAGTGCCCGTTAGAGCTAATTTAAGGAACGTTTCTGAGTGCGGCTGTCAGAGTCTTTTAATGATTACTTAAGGTGTCCTTCAGTAACGATTTGAAAAAATTCCCTCTCAGAGTCAGTTAATGATTCGTTAACGGCATTTAATGAACATAAAAGTTAAGTAAACAAAAACCTTTACTTAACTTTTTAACGAATGATTTTGAAATTTTTTGTTTGTTCTCAATAAATTTCAATTTCGATAACGTTGCTGTAACAGTGGCAATGGCCCAGTGAGCAGAGCACTTTCGTGCCATTCAAGAGATTCGAGTTCAATCTTCGGCAACGAATTTTTTTAAATAATTTTTTTTTTAGTTTTATTGTTAAAAAAAAAATCATATTTTTTATTTTATTTAACGTTTGGAAACTTTTTTGATTTATCTTTTTTCTTTTACTTTCGGTTTCTCAAATTTATAGTTTTTCCTGTTTTAAAATAAAAATGTTTTTCATTTCGTTTAGTTTTCAGAAAACTTGTTGCTAAACGATAAATATAATAACACTATTAGCACATCTTTCAATTAGTCATTCGAAATACAGAAAAGGGCTTTCAAGATAGTTGCCGAAATATAGAGACTTGTCTCTCGAAAGACTGAGGTGAGCTGAAAGACAGATGCCAGAATTGGCCTGTTATTGGTCTTGTTTGTCTTTTAGCAAACAGTTTCTAAAAATTTAATTCAATTGAAAAAAATTTGTTTGATTTTTATAGCAATAAAATCTATAAATCAAAAGAAAATTAGATCAAAAATGCAAAAAAAATCAATAAAGATAGTTTATAAAAATGAAATAAGCAAAAATAAATAAATAAAAAAAAAGGAAAAATAAAATCTTACTGCCCTAGGAATCGAACTCGGATCTCTCGAATGGCACGCCAGTGCGCTGCTCACTCAGCCATTGCGTCTGTTGAGCCAGTGCGTGCAAAATGATATAAATACTTATTTTAATATTTTATTTCAAACTGAACGAAAAAAGTGAGTGATGCCACAAAAATGAAGGGCCGTAACTGGGGCCATACTTAAACTTTTTATTTCATAATTTTTAACTCTGAGAGGAAACATTAATTAACAGATTTAACGATCATTAGTTAAGTGCCCGTTAGAGCTAATTTAAGGAACGTTTCTGAGTGCGGCTGTTTGACTATTTTATCCTTTCGAGTTTCTAACTCATAAAACTTTAATCTGTATAGTTGTAGTAACATTGAACCACAAGATGCATTTTGAAGTTTTCTGGCAGCATTTTCATTCGATTTTCGCGAAGAAAAGCCTTGAATGTACTAAATGTGCGCTCGACGTAAGTTGATACAAGTGGAGCCCAATTTAAATATGGAACGTTTGAAACGTTCATATTATCAGAAATAAGGGCGTTTTCCTCGCCTTTTAAAATTTTATTGTCTTCAAGTCTACGTTAGCTGAGAAACACCAATTGGCAAGAGGTCCCTGCGCTTCTATAAGCCGCATGGGCATGTGTATATTTTTTAATCTTAAAAAAAAAAGTTGTAAATGCTATAATCACTTTTTTAAAGGTAGAAAAGGCAAAAAAAGGCAAATATCTTAAAAAAGGCAAAAAAAGGCAACATCAAAAGTGTATATATGGAATCAGGGAAAGCTAAATCGTGGACATTCTTAATCGAATATACTCTATCTCTTTAGCAGAAAAAAGGCAATTTCCATAAAATCCGTTCCCTGGTCATAAGTGTCACCATTGTCACCAGTGTCGCCAGTGACACCAGTTCTACCAGTGTCGCCAGTGTCACCAGTGTCACCAGTTTCACCAGTGTCGCCAGTGTCACCAGTGTC